>NC_081564.1:63908334-64102009 GCF_022355385.1 Mustela nigripes
CACTCCACCTCCACAAATTACAGTGATAGCACTGAACCATTTAGGGAAAGAGAAAACACAATATGAACGAGCTTTCCTGGAGGAAAGTAAAGCGGACCATTTTAAAGATGCAGTGAGAGGAGTGTGGGGGGAGTGGGTCATTCGAAATAAAACCAGGTACCAGCAAGTTCCAGGGCTCGCCCGAGCTGCCTTAGCAGACTCCTGCCTGTGACGGCGGAGCATCAGCACGGGCCTGCCATGCCTCTCCCGCCAGCTGCCACCCCCACCTCCCAGCAGGATTGGGAAACTTGGTCAGGAACAGTGCCTTCAGCTAGAGGCTCCTCATTAGCCGAGAAGGCTAGCCCTGCAGGAAATCCTGAGCTGAGGAACAAGAACAATTTGAAAGGATGCAGGAGGCATTAAGCCAGAATGGTTCTCCGGGGGGTGGCGGGGCTAAGTGGAAACTCAGGCAAAGAAAACCAAAGGGGGACCAAGTGGGGCCATCATTCAGGAAAGAAAAAGAATGCTTGCCTTCGGTGGGGAGGGCGGGATCTTCACTAGGAAGGAGAAATCAAAAGCAAAATAAAGAGCCATTTTAGCAAAAATCAATGTTTTAAAAACACACATTCACACTTCCAGAGAGAAGTTCTAGAAACTTAGGCTAGAGACACAGCTTGCCCTGACGTAAAGGCTACTGGACTAGTAGCAGAAGTCAAGGGTCTCGTCTCGCTGGCACCAGTGAGGCACTGACTTTATGTCCCCGTTGGTGAAGTGAGCTTATACAGTCTCTGCCTTGCCTACGACACACTGGCCCATGTGGGTCCAACGGAGATGATAGACGGGGAAGCGGTTTTCAAAATATTAAGCAACTCTATTATAATTAATTAGGCTAGGTGAACAATTAGAAAATGACAGTCAGAAATTGGGTCACCATAACCCTGAGAGGGAGGAGGCAGGGAAGGAGGCCTTTTAAGATTCAGGACTCAGGTGAGCTGCCGTCCTGCTAAAGGACATAAATGGAAGCAACAGATTCTCTGTTTTTAAAAAAGGCACATGTGATTGCTAAGCACCTACTATATTCTCGCTCCCTTGTAAGATGTCAAGATTAATGCAGAAGAAGCACGAGATACCTCTCCTGAGGCTTACTGTCAAATAAGATGGACACCAACTCCTAGCATGAGTTGATAAAAGCCAAGCTAGGGTGTTGATAATAAAGGTTCAGGAGAGTAGGTATCTGTGGGCTGGTGGGCCAGGAAGGGGTACCCCTACAGTTGATCTTGAGGCAGAATGGGGATAGGTAGGCAGAGAGAAGGGGAGGGAACGTGAGGGACATAAAGTGCAGGTCAGGAAGCCCCTGGTGATGGTATGTGTGTGTGTGGCATGGTTGGAGGGCGTGTCGGTGTGAGGGGAATGGTGTAGAAGATGGGAATGCTGGACAGTCATTCTGGAAAGGGCATCATGCCCAGTTGCACAAAGCCTTGACTTCAGATGAAGGAACTGATCGTAAAGGAAAGGGAACCCATCAGAGACACTGGATCGAAGGAACTGGCTTAACCAAGTGGTGCTTTAGGAATTCAGGAGCAGTTGTTGAATCAACAGGAGAGGGTAAGACTGGCGGCAAAATACTCAAAGAAGAGTTGCTCAGGAAGGTGGGGGCAATGGCCCGATGGGTGCAGAGGGAATGAAGAATGACACGGGAAGAGAAGGCAGGACTTAGTACCTATCTGCTCGCAGAGCACGAGGTTGTTGTAAAGATGCCATGATCGCCTTGATCCTAAAGAACTGGGTTTGTTACCACGAGATGTAAGCATGTCCTGTGTCCTGTACCTGGCAGGATTGGGGGCAAAGAACTCTTCCTAGGAAAGTGACATTTTCGTGAAGTCTTAAAGGTTATGTGCACCTGCTGTCGGAGAGCATCCAAGGAGAGGAAACAGCATGGGCCAAGGCAAAGGCAAGGAAGGGTGGGAAGGAGAAGCCCCCTATCGTGGGACGTCCCTGAACACATGAAAAGTGGAAGAAGGCTAGAGGAGAAGGAGGCAGGAGCCAGGTCACAGAGGAACTTCAGGACTTTAGGCACCAGCACTGGGGAGCTTGGAAGGCCTTATTATAGCAAGGGAGAGACATCATCAGGATCTCTTATGGTTGTTTGTACAAATATAGGGAGTTGAAAAGTATAGATAACCACAAAATGAATTGTTATGTGATTCTGAAAGCATTCTCTGATTACACTGAACGGAGGAGATTGTATTAGTCCCTTACTACTCACGTGTCTCTGCCTTTATTTTTATATGTACCACCTTTCAGCATAATAATATGTTACTGTTATTAAAAAAAGTGGGGGTGCATAAATCCTTTAGATATTTAGAGCATCGAGTTTGCAGTAAAGTTCCCATCTTTACATCACTTACTGTTTTGTGCCACAAACTCAGCCTCGTCTGATACATGTCTAGATATTAAAATTGGGGTCTCTGCTTGCTGTCTTTGTTTTGCTTTGGTTTGCTGCTTTGCCTTTGCCCACCTTGTATTTTCAACTTTACAGTCCCTTTGTTTTAATTGTTTCCTTATTACACAGCATGTGATTGGGGTTTTTTTATTTGTAATTTAAACTGAGAATCTATTTCCTTTAATTGATACATTTTAGTTTTATCAATTTTATTATGATAAGTACGTTTGGAATTAGTCTTAATATCATGTGCTTTCCGCTTTTATTTCACTTTATGGTCTTTGTTTTGTTCTGTTTTTTAATTTAGTATATGTGGGTTTGTAATGATACTTTAGAAAGTTTTATTTTTTATTTTTAAGTGATTTTCTTTATAGTTTCTAATATAAATATATTGTACTGATCCTCTATATCCTTAGATGTGGCTCCGCGAGATGATGACATCTTCATACTTAACCTTTTCCTGCCTCTCCTTTTCCTATCCTACCCAATTTTAGTTGATACTGCTGCGGCTGATGATGGTGATATCTCTGTTCATCTTAATTTTATAATTTTTAATATATATTTCTTTCTACAGCTTTTTTCATTGGCCCTACCTGGTCATTTTAACCCTGGCTATCTCCCACCTTCTCTCTTTCCTCCCCTCCTGAATTGTGTTAGTTTTACTGGTTTTCATGTTGTTACAGTTTATTAGAATTCATCATTTTCTAGAACCACAATTGCCACATTCTTTTTTATCTTCATGCTAAGCTAAATGGTTAAAAACCCAGCACCAGACTTTCTCCCACCGTTTCTGTATTCCCCACTGGTTGGTTGACATCACAGTTTATTCCAGATAGAGTCCTGGTGACCGTATTTTCTGGGTTATAGCAACATTTGTACTTTAACAAAAGCTCGAATATAACATTTTTTTTAATGTTTTAAATTTAATTCTTAATGAGGTTTTTGTAAGCATGGTTCCACTGTCTCCTAGAATGAGATATTGCTGTGGAAAACTCTGAAACCAACCTAATTCTTTTCCCCTTAGAAAACACCTTATGGGGACACGCCTGGGTGGCTCAGTTGGTTGGACGACTGCCTTCAGCTCAGGTCATGATCCCGGGTCCCGCATCGGGCTCCCAGCTCCACGGGGAATCTGCTTCTCCCTCTGACCTTCTCCTTGCTCATGCTCTCTTCTCACGGTCTCCTCTCTCAAATAAATAAAAATAAAATCTTTAAAAAAAAAAAAAAAAAGAAAAGACCTTATGGTTCTGGTTTGGGTTTATATTGTTTGTTTTGGGTTTTTTTGGTTTGTTTGTTTTGATGGTAAAGAGTCTCTCTTTACGTTTTGGGCTATTGGCTCTGTATCTGTATTTTCTCAGACAGTTTATGTTTAGTTTTGGTTTGGTTTGGCTTTCCTTTATATGTAGACATAAATATCTTATTTCTGGAAAATACGTTGTGATTACATTTCTCCAAATACAATTTCTATTCTATTTTTTTCAGTACTCTTTATCAAATACTGCTTGGTCTAATTATGCATATATATATATAGGTCTATTTGATCTGTTTCATCTTCCACAGCTACCATGTTCTTTTTCTAATCCTTTTCAACTATTCATTTCCATTTTGCTCACTTCAGCATTCCTGTTCTTAACCCCACTTTTCTGAGCATTGTCTGTTTACCTTTTTGTTGCCTCTGATGGCATCTTAATCTCCTCCACTTCCTTCCTAAACTCTGCTAGCTCATTTTTTGTCTCTTTCAGTTGTCTTGACATTTCTTCCTTGAGTTCTTATTTTATATAATTGATCTTTCTTCATTAAGGCTCGTTGTCTTGTCTGTGCTTATTTGCTTGGCCAGTTCCTTTAGCTTTGAGACAATACAATTTCTTCGTTTTCTCTAATCATTACCTTCTTTTCTTGCAGTATCTTCGTAGAGCTCTTCAGGTGGTTTCCTTCCTTTTTTCATAAGTAACGCAAGGCTTGAACTCAAAACCTGGAGACTGAAACCTGAGCTGAGGTTAAGAGTCAGATGCTTAACTGACCTAGCCCCTCAGGCGCCTCCCGATAGTTTCTTTTCTATTCTGACTTACACTTGATGGAGAGAAGCTCTTTCTTAACCAACTATTTTGCAGAAAGTTTATGGGGCAGGATCCAGGCCATGAGAACATCCAGCAGAGCGTCTCTTTCATTTACAAGACTGCACTTTATGACACACAGGGTTGTGTGTATCCATATATAGACATGTTGATTTAACCTTCACTTCAATCCAGAAGAAAGAAGAGATTGGCAGATGCAAGACTGATGAGTACTGAAACTGTCCTCTCCAGTCTGCCTCCCCAACAGACTGTCTCCTGCAGAGACAGCACCCCTAAGTGTTTTCTTGTTTATACCATATTCCCTGCTTCTTGATGGAACCAAACAGGGTCCGGGGATGCTCTCACAGACAGCTGATTCACCATAGACCAGTTGTTTGTCAAAAGATGGTGTCGGTTCGGGCGCCTGGGTGGCTCAGTGGGTTAAGCCGCTGCCTTCGGCTCAGGTCATGATCTCAGGGTCCTGGGATCGAGTTCCGCATCGGGCTCTCTGCTCAGCGGAGAGCCTGCTTCTCTTCCTCTCTCTCTGCCTGCCTCTCTGCCCACTTGTGATCTCTCTCTGTCAAATAAATAAATAAAATCTTTAAAAAAAAAAAAAAAAAAGATGGTGTCGGTTCTGTCCTCTTTGATAAGCTCCATGCTCTGCAAACCTTGCTTGCGGTCTTCGGCGGCAGACAGCCTTCAGCATCTACTCACTCCTGGTCAGAATTTTATTGTATATGACAGCTTTTCCCTCAACAAAGGTGAAATGTGCATTTCTGCTTTTTCCTTATTGTTCTGGGATAGATATATAGAGAATTGGGCAAGGCTTTCTTAACACTGCTATCTTAAAAGTAGAAGTCCCATCTAAAAGGCTGTAAACCCCTGTCTTGCTCCTTCTGAATCTCCAGCAGCTAATACCATATCTGGAAAAGAGAAGAGGCTCAATGAATACTTCTTAGGTGACATGAATAAATGAAAGAATGAACAGTTATCAAATATAATAGTTGAGACGTACTTGCCTTTAACACCTCTCTTCCAAAGAACTTCTGGAAAGAGTCTACTGGTTCCTCCTTGCTACAGCATAACAAGGCATGTTTCCCAGGGCATTTCTTATGGTTTAAAGATCTGCCATATTTCTCCCATCTTTCACTATCTTGTCTGAGCATCCTGCTTTCGCTCACTATTGGAACAAAGAGTACCTGGTACACATGAATTCTGTAGGAACACTTTGTATAGTGGGGGTTTTCTTTCAGTTTTGTATCTAGCCTATTTTTATGGATACATTTTGCAAGTGTTTCTCCTTGGCTTACTTCTGAAATTGAAAAAGCTCTATATCTTCTTTACCATAAATCATCAGAAAATAAAGGCAGAATGATGTCATTCTGTACCCTGTTTTAATAAGGAATGGAGATAATTGTTCACATTTCCCCGAGCCCCCCAGGGTCCCATAGTGGTCTGGACTCCATCCAGATACAGCCAGAGAGGAAGGATCCTTAGAGAAATGGAACACTGCAAGATGCAGACACTCTTTTCAGCCCTTATGAATTCCATGGGGGTCTTTAGCATACATGTGATCCAAGAAAAGATCAGGCTGGCTGTCAGAAAAGATATCGAGTCCAGCTTTCTCTCTGGTCTCCCTTTCAAAGAGAAGAGCCTTTAACTCAAGGAATCTACTTCTTAAGTCCCCTGAGAACAAGATGTATGTCTCAGAGTAGTCTTATGCCTTCTATATAGGATATAATAGGCATTTGGGAAATATATGTGTTAATTTCTTATTGTCCTTGGGATTACAGGTAAAACCAAAAGATGTCCTCCTTGCTCAAAAATGTCCAGTGCCTAATCTGACAAAATTCCTCATTCCTTTAAGAGATATTCAATGGATGTTTTCCTTTCTTATCTTCCTTTGTCTTGAGTCACCTAAATTCCTCCAAATTGCTTGTGCTCTGCACCCTTCTCATTTCTGAGCTAACTGTAGTTGGTTGCCTGTAACTGCCATGTCGAAAGGCACGGAATCCAGAATTACGTTGACTGCCCATGGACTATCCATGCCAGCCTACAAGGTTAAGATTGATAGGACAACAGAAAAAGGAGAGCCTGGGAGATACACACCCATAGTCCTTATTATAAGTATTACAAACAAAAGCACAATGACCAGCCATGTATTCCCACAACCAGGTATATCAATGCTCTTCCTTCCAGATGTCCAGTGCTATTACCCCTATAGCTCACATAACCAAGGCAGAACTCCCACTTACCTGCCTGTACAGCTATGTCCACCCCAACCTTACTGCTGCCCTGGGGGCCTTGATGGGTTTCCAGTAGAGGCCTCAAGCATCCTGCTTTGTCAGGAACAGTACAGCATTTATATCTGGTGTCCTGGAAAATTAAGCATTTGTCCCAATCAAAAGTGATTTTTGTATGACAAGTTATATGCCCTCTCTAGATTAATTTAATACCTAATTTTCAAAAGGCAGCATGAGTCAGAATGCCTCTGGTTATGAGAAAAGTCTTTCTCTTTTTCCCGCCTTTGTAGAAGAACATTAGGATTCACCAGAAGAACGACCTGGGGTTGGTGATTGGGGAAAAGTTGACACAGCAGGGTGTCAACCGCAGGGTGTCCAGAGAGGCTCAGAGAAATATTATATGTGAGGCTTGAGGGAAGAAACCTAGCCCAGAGATTAGGAGGGAGGGGCAGGACTCCAAGCTCAGGGGAGATATTTTGGGATAATACAGTCCCCAGGTCAGAAAAAAGGGCATTTATGGACAATAGGCATTTTCTGTGTCCTCTTTCCTCCCTCTTTGTGCCTGCACAGTTTGACCAATAATGCACCAGTGATTTCTCTCTGTTATTTCATTTATGGCAATAACTTCAGGTCCTGTGTCTGGTCATAATGGTGATCTATGTATGCCATCTACAGTGGGCATGGATAATGAATCCTATTTTATTTCTTAATTAAGAATTTGAAAGTACCGCAAATTACTGCAATTAACATGGATTTTCTTCCTCATTTATTTACTTATTTAGATGCCTGAAATTGCACCCTTAGCTTAAACCAACCACAGGGTTCAGAGCCTGTTAAAATATATAGCATTCATTAAAACATTTATTCTTCCCCAACAGTGAAGTTGCAATTTGGAAATGGTGGCCATAGCTGTGTATGCAAAATTCTTCCCCCCTCAAAATAAATTATATCCATCTCTATCTATATAAATACATATATATATACATATATATGTATATGTACATAATTCATCCAGCTAATTTAGAAAGTTGAATTTACTGACAGTCCTTCCTCTGACTGAAATAAACAAAGATTTTCAGAAAAGCTCATTATTATTTTAGCTTCAACCAGTGCTGTTGTTTTCTTTCAAAGTTCTTAGGGATTTGAGCATCATCGTATTTTCAGAAGTTCAGGGCTCGCTGAAAGATAGGAAAAACAATTTGAGGGTGGTTGAATTCATCTGACTGACTTCAAAACAAGAGTGCTCTCAATAAACTGTTCAGCATCATATTATCTAGTCAAGCTCAGTCATCATTCTTGGGTTTTTGGGATTTGGTTTTAGTTTTGTTTCTGACTGGTTTGCATAGAGACACACTCAAGAGAGAGTGGTTGACATCAACCAAAAATAGGCCTCAGAAATGTAAGCCAGTAGCCACTCCAGACCACAGCCCGTAGGAATGCAAACGGGTACAATCCTACCAGAAAGCAACTGGGAAATAACATCTCAGAAGCTTCGAAAGAGGAAATCCCTTAGAAATCCAGCTATTCCACTTCAAGGAAATTATCCTTAGGAAAGACTGAAGGGTGTGTACCAAGATGTAGCTATAATGACATGCATTATTGCCCTGTTTATAATAGCAAAATAAATAAAATAACCAATGTACTGCAGTAAAAGATTGAGTAAACCTTACATTGGAATACTAAACAACTCTTAAAAACTGTGTGGTTTGTATTAGTTATCCATGGCTGCATTACCCCAAAATTTAGCAGCTTAAAACAACAAACATATTATCTCCCAGTGTCCGTGGGCAATGGCTGAACTGGGTCCTCTGAATCAGAACGTCTCACAAGCATGCAGTGAAGTGTTTGAACCATCTCATGGTTCTTACTTGGCTTAACTTGGCGAAGATCCACTTCCAGGTTCACTCAAGTGGGTGTTGGCAGGATTCAGGTCCCCTAAGCCTGCTGGTTGGAGATCTCCCTCCGTTCCACTGCCCTCCTTTCTGTAGAATAGCTCACAACAAAGCAGTTGGTTCCATCACCATAAACAAGCTAGAGAACAGGAGCAGGTGAGCAAGACAGCAGCCAGAGTGATTTTGTGACCTAATCTCAGACTGACATCCCATCATTCTTGCCACTTTCGGTGGGTTAGAAGTAAATCAGTCCCACCCGTGCTCCAAGGGGTGCATTCCATGATGGTGAGGATGCAAGAAAACAGAGGTCACTGGGAACCTTCTTAGAAGCTACGTATCACACTGCTGACATGTATCTAGTGGCAAAAGAAAATTCATGATGACTTATTCAATGAAAGAAGAGCAGGTCACCAAACAGCATATGCAGTATGATCTCAGTTCTATAAATGAAAAAGAACAGAAAAAATATATATCCGTATATACATAAGTACTCATGAAACAGTCTATAAATGTTCCATGGGTTAACTAGTGATTATATCTGGATGACAGATGAGTTTTATGTCTTATTTCCCAATATGTTATTTTCTGTTTTTCCTAAATGAACATATATTGCTTGTAAGTTTGAAAATAACACGTGTTATTATTTAAAAAGCAAAGCAATTTAAATCCTCTAAAATTCTTGTTTCTAACCTCCACTGTCCATCTTTACAGGATTGTTTCTTACTTACTACTTGAAGACACCAAAATAGAAGTTCACAAGACTCCTCGTAGACCCCATTGATCCCACTGTCAAGGAAATTGTGAGTATGTTCTAGAACTATAGAAAGTTCTAGAACTTTCTATATTTATGTCTTCTGAAACAAATGTTATCACCAATAATGCTACCATGGAAAAAACTAAAATTATTTTTTCCCCTCTGAGGTCACTAGGACCACATGGGAACTACCTGGGAGAGCTGGGTCCTATGAAGATCTTCCCCTGGAGCCAGTGTCTTCCCAGCTCATGGCTGCTTTCAGAAGCTATGATAATCACATGGTGTCTGTCTTTTCTGAAAAATTCCGACAGGGTAGGTTCTATTTATGTGTCAAAAATAGATCAACCAGATCTGACACTGCTGAACATATTTGCAAGTTTGTAAAAGGAAAGGGGATGGATGAATGAGAAGATAGAATCATGAATAATCCCCCACACTTCATTAGTTTCCCTGTCTCATGCCACCAGGGGGGCCTGAGTTGGGATGCCACTGGTTCTGGGTTGGAAGGACTTCTCCAGCAATGTAAATGTTATCTTAAGATCACTTGCTGATAAAAACTATTATTTTGCCAAACATGGGCTTATTAGTTGTTTGATAAGGCCACTGTTTCTCTATACCTATACAGAGCACAAAGAAAGCTGCTTAGGATGGGTGAGCTGGTATCCATGGAGAAGGAAGGCAGTAGTTTTTTAAATGGCAGGGAATTAGGACCAGGTCTGAAATACTGGTGGATCTCTTCTCATTGGGTCTACCGTACAATAGCTGGTGTAACATATAACCTCAAGTCTCAGTGGTTTAACACAAGAGATCACTTTCTCTTATGTAAAGGCCCAAATGGGTGTTTGTCAGAGTGGTGATTCAGAAACCTAGGTGCCTTCTGTCTTGTGGCATCACCATCTTCTAGGGCTTTTGAGGTGTATGCTAGATCTTCTACATCTACCTGTTGGACGGGGAAGAAGACAGTAAATATGGCACACCCCCTTCCTACCCTCTTTGGCCTTCAATTGACACACATTACATCCCATGGATGAGTGCTAGTCACATGGCCTTACCTTGATTAAAAAAAAAAATACCTTGAGTTAGTCCTTGATTGGCAGTCACTTCCCAACAAATCCACTCTGTGGTAGGGAAACACACATCATGGGCTCTGTCAGGAAAAATCATAGCGTTAGAAAGTTCCTGCTGAGAAAATTCTTAGTGGACATTTCTATATCAATCATAGAGCAGGGATCAGCTGACTCATCAATGACTTTGAATAGTGAACCATTCTGCTAGATGTGAAGGAACTTCTAAAACCAACTGTAACTCCTTCTCCGGATTAGGGCAACAAGTCCCTGGTAACAAACAAGGTTTTAAAGGTTCAAGGTTGTTCTACACAAGAAGTGCTAAGTATGCCTGCCACTACTGGAACTTGCAGAAAATGCTGCGTTCTCATGATATCAGCTTTAAAACTACTTCTGGGGCATCTGGGTGGCTCAGTCGGTTAAGTGTCTGCCTTCGGCTCAAGTTTTGTGATTCCAGTGTCCTGGGATCCAGTTCTGCATTGGACTCCCTGCTTCGAAGGGAGCCTGCTTCTCTCTCTCTCTCTCCCCCACTCTGTCTTTCATGAATAAATAATTAAATCTTTAAAAAATAAATAAATAAAAACACTTCTGTCTGTTCACCTGTCTCTCTCTCTCTCTCTATCTCAGTCTTAGCCTCTTGTTGTGTCAAATGATAGTAACTAGTTCTACCTCTTAGGGTTGTTATAAAGCCCCAAGGAACTAATTTGAGAAGGGGCATGGTACACACTGTCCCAACACTAGGGACTTTCCCAGCAAGTATCCACATGTGATGAATAATCTCCAAAGTGCCTTACCAGCACTACCACAATTGCTGATTCTAATAATATCCTTGTTACTGTTAAGCTACAATTACAATGATTAGCACTACCGCCAATAATAAAACCATAACATCTCTTCTCAACAATTCTTTACATTTGGGTATTTAACTCTCATGACAACCTTATAAAGTGGGAAGGACACTCACTCTTATCACACCTATGTCATAGCTAGAGAACTGAGCCTCATGGAGCCTAGGTGATAATGACCAAGGTCACATTATAGCCCAGCTGGAGTCACCACTTGACTCTCAAACCCAAGTCAAAATGCTACTACTGCGCCAGATGTAAAATGGGAACTTGCTGGAAACAATGGCATCACTGCAGAGATCTCATCTTACCCCCTTATTGTCCAGATGACTTGTGGATGCCTTTGAGGGCTGATCCTTTTTCTGCTACTGGCCTCAGGTTGTCCTCTCTCCTTCCAGGTTAGTCAGGCTAATTGGACCTGGGTCATGGAGTGGGGGGAGAAGCAAGTAGTAACGGTGTTGGTGATGTCATTTTACAGAGGCCATAACACACGGCGCTCTTGGAAACTGTTCCAAGGAACATGAGCAAGATCCCAGGAAGGTGGGAAAGAGGGCACTTTGCCTCCTCTCTGGTTTGTATGTGGACATCACTGGCCAGTACCACCAACCCTAGTGAGGTGGGTGACAGATTAGAATCCACTTCTGGTTTCTTAGGGTTTTCTTTCTCTTTCATTCAGTTATTTAGGACTTTTCCCAGCCAATGTTAATGATTCATTCTTAAATGACTTTATTCTTTCTATTGGAAGAGAGAAAAAAAAATGATTACCGGTAGCCTTAGGTTTGCAGTCTAAGCTCTCCTGAGACAGTGTTTGACCCTGAGTAGGGGAACTCCAACTGCCAGGGGCGATGAGCTATAGCAGACATGGATCTCCATGTAGAGTGCAACCCCCAGACCCAGACCTGCTGCTCACAGCTGTGACAACTTGAGGGTCATTTAGACGCTGTAGGTCAGGATTGCCGCATCTGTTAAATCAGGTGGATGATGTCCCCCAACACACACCTCCCCCACTTTCTTACGGAAATACTGAGACCTGGGGGCTTGAACAAGTAAATAGACAGAAAGTGCTTTGAAAAGCATAATGTGCTGAATAAATGTAGCAAGAGTCATCATTATCACTGTGCTATTGCCATTACTGTTTTGTGGTCAGCTCAGCTTTTCTTAACGCAGAGCAGTTAATGAAGTGGCAACTGTATTGGTTTCCCACTAGGAGGGTGAAGGGGCCAAATGAGGCTCTATTTTTATCCCATTTTAGTATCCAGGTTGTTTTTTTTTTTCCACAACAGCTATGTCTAGTGGGTTTATCAGTATTTTAATTACAGTGCCACGTCATTATGCTTATTCCTAACAAAAACCAGGCTAAGGGCATTTTTTTTAATCCTAAAAATGGTGGATTTCCCTAAAGAAGCCCTAACTTTCTCCAGCAACCAGAACACTGCTACCTTCGATCCCACCTCTAAGCCTGATACCTACAACTTTAATGAATTATTTTCAGCATAACTGAAAAATTTTTTTAGTTGTACTTTAAGGTCTACTAGTAGAAAAATGACAAAAATCTATTGGTCATCAGGCTTTGGTTTATAACTTGTTCACAGCTGAGATGCATTTTTCCTGTGGTCATGAGGAGTTATAGGACTAGCAAATTTAGTAACCAACATGAAGACAGACTGGTAGAGCCAGACAAAGGGAAAGAATATCTCCCTCTTCACCCCTGTGCATGGCCATCCTGTGGTTCCTGCAGCATCTCAGGTAGGCTTGCCTTAGTGTTATCATCAAAAAAACAAGCAAACAACTGCCTCGTTAGAAGGAAAAAAACTAAATGTTGCAAATTAGGGAATCTGGCCAGTGAGGGTCATAAAATGTCAAGTAAGAAGCTGTTATGCAAGCATATGGCCCAAAATAACCATTTTATAGATGAGAGAAATAAGATTTACATAGGTGAAGGGCACATCCAAGGTCATATAAGTGTGCAAGTATTACGTTAACCTCTAAGGGGAGTATATTACTTTCCTATCGTTGTTGTAACAAATTACCACATAATCAGTGGCTTAAAGCAACACAAATTTATTATCTCACAGTTCCATAGGTCAGAGACCTTACATGGTCTCACTGGGCTAAACTCAAGGTGTTAGCAGTGCTACATTCTTTTCTGGAGACTCTGGGGAGAATCCACTTCTTTGCCCTGTCCATCTTCCAGAAGCCACCTGCATCCTTGGCTTGTGTTCCCTTCTTTCATCTTCAAAGCCAGAAACATTGCATGTCTCTGATCCTTTTTTTTTCTGTAATCACATCTCTGATCATAGCCAGGAAGGATTCTCTGCCTTTAAGGATTCATGTGATTAGATTGAGTCCACTTGAATAATCCAGAGTAATCTCCCTATCTTGAAGTCAGTAACCTTATTCACATCTTCAGAGACTCTTTTAGCATAGAAGATAACACATTCACATGTTCTGGGGAATTAGGGTGTGGACATTTTTGGGTGGGATTGGGCATTTTTCTGCCCACCACCGGGAGAACGAATTTACGGAGAAAGATGATGGTGAGTTAGTCGGTTGGTTGAGGAAAAACAACAACAACAACAAACTGTGGAAACCTGTTGTTGGCCAGGGACTCCAAGAATCTGACTCAACATAGAGACTTCTTGGAAGTAAGAGTGTGCCCAGGATCAAGCCCTGCAGGGAAAGGGAAGGAGAGAGGAATAGGCAGAGGGAGGAACTGGGTTCTAGGCTGTCCTAAAGCCTCAGCTCACCCCATGGGGATCCCAAGAATGAAATGTCCCTTCACAGTTGTCATGTGGGTCTGGACCTTTAATCTCTTTTCCCTCTGATTGCTGTGACCACATCAAGCAGTCACAGGGTGTTGCCCCAAGGGGGGTTGTGACCACGGGCAAGTCTGCTCTCTACTGAGAGGACAAGTCTCAGCAGCTCAGGGAATGTGTCCTTCATTCATGAAAGAGGCTCTAAGCAGACAATCACAGCCTCTACTGGAGAGCTTATGCCTACATTTCATGCCCACATTTGAAAAAAAATAATAGTCATAAAGTCAGCTATGGTCTGTTTCAAATGATACCTAACTGATGGATTTTGCAAAGCGGTTTGTGAGATAAGACAGGGTCTGGAAGGAGAATCAGACTCTTGATGTTGCATGAACATGGAAGCAAGAACAGGCAGGAGTCCCATGGGAAGAAGGGAATGAGGGTGGGTCAGAAATGGTGTGGATCCCAAAGGAAAGGACAGGCAGATTGTGAGTTCTGGGGACTAAGATCCAAACCCAGGTCAAAAGTCCAGGACTCTACCCAGACCACAGTGGAGAAGTAGACATTGCCAAGGGCCATGGGCAGGGGATGGTCATGCTGATAATGGTTTAGGAGGATTGCAGCAACTTGTAGCAGAGACCAGGGGTCAAAACATGACAGTGCAGCATCAGCCATGGAAGTAACTAGGGAACAGATAAGAAGTCCTGTTTCCATAGAACTGAGGAAAAGGCAAGAACCTAATTACCAAGGAAAAGGGTGTTCTGTATGGGATTGAGCAGGTGGACTACAGTCTCATGTCATCTGGCCCATGGATGTCACTTGGAGCAAGATCAAGTCTGATCTCGGCACAGATCAAGTCTGATCTCTGGCCGTCTGAGCAGCAAGGATTAGAAAGATGTCTCCCACCAGTGCTGAGCCCAGTACGTGCACCAGAGTGAGCTCTGTTTGTTTGTCCAGACAAACATCATGGAATCTCAGCCACCTCCACTTCTGTGCACTTCCAGACTGCAAAGTCTAAAGGAAATGGTATTTCAGAAGGGGACTGCCTGCATCTTTAGAAGACTGTGTAGATATGTACTAGGGCTAACCATACTTACAAAGTGGGTTTGTTTCCCCTGCATGCCTTGATTCAAGTGGTGAGAGAAAAGCACTTTGACCTAGCATGCACCATTACCTTCCTAAGTACTTTGTCACATGTAACTATCAGCAAGAGCACTAACAAAAATAGGCCTCCTATTTTACCAGACAATGGACTTTCGTGTCCACATCCATTGCTTCCTTTCTATTTGACAGTACTCCTCGGGGAGGGAATGGTCTTGCCCCTTGTAAAGATGAATAAACAGGGATTCAGAAAGTTGGAGTGATTCATCTGATGTCACAGGTTAGAGTCTGAAATTGGACCCGAGCCCTCTAAATCCAAGTTGCCTCTACCACATTATCATAATAAGTCTACCCCAGTGACAGAGCTCTGTGTCTCATAGCCTTGGGAATTTAGGAGAAAGGAGTCATGAAGGTTAGAGAAGGTAGAGAACTGAGGAGAAAATTGTCTGACTCTCGCCTTTTGTCTCAAGCTAGTCCTGAGATTATTGTTTTTGACTCTTTTTTCTTTTTCTTTAAGATTTATTTGATTATTTCGGAGAGGGAGAGAAGAGGTGGGGATAGGGCCGGGGGAGAGGGAGAAAAACAGGCTCCCCATGGAGCATGGAGCCTGACTCAGGGCTTGATCCCAGGGCCTTGAGATCATGACTGGAGCTGAAATCAAGAGTCAGAAGCTCAAGCGACTGAGCCACCCAGGCATCCCTGGTTTTGACTCTTTTTGACTTTACCTCAATCTTTTTAACTCTCCCACATAGTCCTACACCCTTACCTCACTTGTTCCGCTCAGCAGTACTGTGAGGTAGGCAGAACGCTTCTGACAGATGAGGAAGCCAAAGCCCAGAGAGGTCAGACCACTGGCCCAAGAACAGTTGGTGGCAGCATTGGAGCTGGAACCCAGATCTTGGCTATGGGGATGGGATGGGGGAAGGATCTGCTGAGAGACGTAGGAAGGAAGCATTCCATTAAAAGATTTATCAGTATTCATACACATTTCACAGTATACAAAATGGAAGTCAAACCATTATGCCGTATGCTTTAAACATACACACTGATGTAGGTCAATGATATCGCAATAAAACTAGAAAAAATAAACTTAAAAATTCATATGAAAGTAAAAAGAGCCAACAACAGCCAAAAGAGTTTTAAAAAGAATGTAAAAAAGAAGGGCTTACATCACAGCATCAAAACACATGATAAAACCGTGTGACAGAGGTATAAGGGATACAGAGATTAAGGGAATAAACTAGAAAGTTCAGAAAGAGACCCAAACATATGGGGAGCAGTTGACTACAAATAAATAGGCAATGTATAGACTTTTGATAGTGTCACAACATTTGGTTCCCCATACTGAAAAATCAACGTTATAGCTCTATCTCATATACAACATAGCAAAATACTGCAGATAAACTCCACTTGGATTGGAAGCTAAAAGTTCAAACAACAACAACTTTTAAACTATGAGAAGAAAATTCAGAAAGATATTTTTATATCAAACCAGGAAAAGATTTCTTAAGATTCAAAAAAAAAAAAAGCACAAAAGAAAAAGATAAATTGGATCACATTAAAATTTAATATTTCTATAAGACCAAAGACACCATGAACAAAGCCAAAAGACAAGTGAACAATTTAAAGGAGGCAGTTGCAATGCATTTGGCCAACAAAGGATTTATATCTAAAATATGTAATAGGAAAAAGACAAGCAACCCAATAGAAAAACAGGCAAAGTATAAAAATAAAAATAGAAATCAAAATGGCCTATACACACATGAAAAGATGCCCTACCTCATTAATTGTCAAGGAAATGCGAAGTCCGGCAAACAGTTACCATTTCACACCTATCGATTTGTCAAAAATTAAATAGTTCGTCAGTGCTGAGTTTCTGTAGGAAATAGGTACTTTGGTTCTGGAGGGAGTGCCTTGTTTTAATCCCTTTAGAGAGCAATTTGGGAATAACTTATAAAAGTGAAGAGAAGTATCTCTATGACAACTAGTTTTATGTCTAGATATGTACCCTAGCAAAACTCACTCCTGTGTGTAATATGACTTGTAAAAGGATGTTTATTATTGCATGCCTTGCTATTTTGATAATTTGGAAACAATCTGTATGCTCAGGTCAATGGAGAAACAGTGTACATTTCATTGCAGTGAGCCTCCCTGACTCCTGTGTCAAGGAGGAAGATTTGGGAAATTCCATGTTGAACAGAAAGAATCCAATCGTATCAATGTGCCATTTGCATACACATGTTTAAAGCATAAAAAACAGTATTGTCTATTTCTTACAGATTCAAGCAGAGGTGTGGTAAATGCATAAAAACACAGAGAAAGCTCCATGCAGCTCCGAAAAATGGTTTCCCAGAAAGAGGAGGAGGATAGATTCAGGGACAATACAAAGACAGTTCAACTGAGCCTATGTTTTATTTCATTAATTAAAAAAAAAAAAAAAAACTAAAACAAATCCAGCAATATGCGAACATTATAACACTCTGTGCTGTGGCTACTGAGTGCGTGACATAGTAAACAATTCAGGAAAGAAGAAGTTATCCACCAGCAGCCTCTCTTTCCTCCGGTGGAAATGAGAAGGCAGTGGGAAGCATGAGTCCGCAGGAAACAGAGCTGACAGCTTTGAAGATTACTTTGGCTTTGGATTTCTGCTCATGCACACACTCCGAGACAGTTCCACACACAGGAGCAGCAGGGTCATGCAAGAAGCACTGCCAAGGAAAATAGTCAAGGCACACAGGGGGCCCTGCCAGCCCCAGCTCTGCCAGGGCATCAAGAACATTCTGTGTCTAGGAATAGGGCCCAGGAATGACAATGGCTTAAACACAATAGGAGAGTCTCCCTCTCTCAACATAAAAGAATTCAGAGGTTGGCAGTCTGTGGCTAATATGGGTGTCTGCGTGATGTCCCCAGGACTCAGGTTCTTTCCATATTTCTGCTCTGCCATCCCTGGTTACATGAGTTCCATCTCCAAGGTCACCTCATGATCTGAGATGGTCCCACAGCTAAAAGCCAGCCAGGTCGGAAGCAAGAAGAAACAGGGGAGGACAAAATGGCTCCTATGGTCTGTCCTGTACCCCTCCATCTGTTCTTTCCTGGAAGTCCTTTAACTTACATGAAAATTTTATCGGCCATCCCTAACCCCAGCTAAAAAGTTGGGAGCTCTTAGGCTAAGGAAGAAGGGGAGAGGCTAGTTGATTAACAGCTAGCACTGGCTGCCAGTCGGCAGTAACTCATTTTGCACCCCTCGGCAAGAGCTTGCCTCCTCTGGAGAGTGCTTTCCTATCCATGCAAGAAAGCATGTTGACTAAGTGGCTTTCTCAGTGGAGACAGTCAACTTTGCTGTTCATCCCTTCACACTGTGGTCAAACTTCTTCTTAGACCAATTATACCTGAAACCCTTTTCTGCCCATTTGCCTTCTTCCACGCAGGGCTAGGTCTGAGTTGGGCTGCTCACCTTTTTCTCCCCATTTAGCTGTGGTTCTGCACTTAATGCTTCATACTCCCCACACTTTAGGAACTGTAGTTTCTCTTCCAGGCTCGTCAATTACTAGAAACAGATCTAACTTTTCAGTTCACCTCTTCCAGGGAGCCTTCCCTGGTTTGTGGCAGCCCCCACTGAGACCACTTCATCTCTCTGTCCATTGTCAACACCACCTTTCACTTAGGTAATCAAGTACTTTTATTGAGGGTGGACCTTCGACTGCCTGGCCCCGTGATTCGCAATTTTTTTTTCGTTTCAGAACTCTTTCATCTAGTGAAAACTCTGTGAAACCACAAGGAAATGGATAAAATGAGTAAAATGGTGGTGCACAATGGAGTGGGGCCCAAAGTCTTCAGAACACACTCTGAAAAGAGAATATCTTGACCTTATTTTATGAGTGAAGACATTGCTGCCCCAAGTCAGAAATGAATTGTCCCTGGTCATACAGCTCGTGACAACAGCAAAGATAATGACAGCATTAGCTAACACTCACCCTGTGTGTCAAGCACCAGTCTAAGTGCTTTTCATAGATTAATTAAAGGCACTAAAAGTAAATAAATAAATAAATAAATAAGACTTTGATTGTACCTTAGAAACAATATGAGATTCCATTTCTGTCCAAGGTCCAGCGAAAAAGCTTTATACAGAAATTGCCAAGTATATAATCTATTTTATAGCTATGAATGATGGATCTGTACACTGTGTAGCACAAATTTTCTAAAAGGTTTAGCAATCAAATAAATCAACAACAAAGAAAGCTGTTGCCCAAATACATTTCGGCATTTTACTACTTAAAATCACCCCAGGAGAATTGTGTTTGCTGGGGGCTTAAGGAGAGGCCACTGGGAGCAGCTGGAGAAGCCCCTGGACAGGGTCAGTATCAGATGCTGGGAAATAGAGACTCTGAGCAGGAAGGGCAGTGGGAAGCTGCCAGCCCTCTGGAACCAGTGGGCCTTGTGCCTGGAGGTGACAGGCACAGCCCGGCTGGGCGGCGTCGCGAGCCACTCGCTGTAACTGCCGTTAAGTCGAGCTGTAGAAGGAATTGGCAGGAAATGGGCGTGAAGCTCACACTTTCTCTGCATCTCCACCTCTCCCTTCCACCACCACGCCTGCTTCAGGGGAGTCTCAAATCTATGCTAAAGTTAACCCTCCATCTCAGCTCAGGATTCATCCCCCCCACCCCCCGCCACCCGTCTCCTAATTAGGCTCCTGCATTCTCCCCTGGTCTCTCCCTTTCAATTAGATTCTTCCTCCACAAACACATCATCTCCCATTTTTAAGGGGAGTAAAAAAAGAGAGGTAGAGAACTTTCCTTAGTCCTGCTTTCTCCCCAAGCTGACACCCAGTCTCTCCAGTGTCTTTAATTGCCAGATTTTAGAGACGCACTTCTGTGTTCACGGTCATGCCTGCCTTATCTCCACCTTCTTTAACACCCCTCTGTCTGCTTCCTGGTCCCATGATTCCACAGAAACTTCTCTAACTGCCAGATATGCCAATTTGTCCAACCCTCTGGTCTTAACAGCATTTACCACTGTGTAAGCATTGCCTGGACCCAACGTCTTAAAATAATCACCTCTTTTGGCCTGCATGAGCCTGTTCCTGTGCTCTCCTCCAAAACCTTCTCACCTACCCTCCTGGTCCCAAGACCCCTCTCCAAGCCACCACCTTTAGTCCACTGGTGGAAAAGAGACCAGAATAATCGAACTCACTGGGTGTTTGGGAGTAAAACACTCTTTCAAAAATCTGATGGAAGTTTTAAAAAAACTTCTTAAAATAGGGCTTGTGTATACATATACATGCATATAGACAGACACACACACACACATATATACAAGTATTGCAGGAGAAGTTCATGGACTCCCTAAATTAAGGACCTAAATTATTCTCCCCAGAGAATAACCTTTTGTACAAAATGTAATGATAGTCTCATGTGGCTGTTCCATGTTGCTTTTTGTTTGTTTTAAAAAATATTTTATTTATTTATTTTAGAGAGAGAGAGCAAGCACGAGCTGGAGGAGGGGCAGAGGGGATGGGAGAGGGACTCCACGTGGTCCAGAGTCCGAAGCCCCACGTGGTGCTTGAGACAGGGCTTCATCTCACGACCCTGAGGTCAGGGTTTTGAGGTCACACCCTGAACTGAAATCAGGAGTCAGATGCTTAACTGGCTATGCCACCCAGGCACCCATCCATGTTTAAATCTCATATTCTAGTAAGTTCTTGGCTTCTAGCAGGGCTGTAGTGGAGTCACGTGCTTTATCAGAAGGCTGGAGCCCACAGTTCTCATCGTAGTTTTCACACCTTAAAGGCTTAAATGAGTCACCTCTCTACACCAGATTTACCTCGTCTGTAAAAATGGGTATTATAATTTCTTCTCTGCTGCCCAGGATTGTTGTAAAGGTCAAACAAGATGAGGAATTTGAAAACATCTTGCAGACTTCAAAGCACTATGGGAATGATTACAATTAAAATCACCGATCAATACCCTCAGGGCCGCACTAGCAGACTGTTAGCTAGCTAGCGTTGGAATCCTACATCAGGCACCATTTATGATCTGACCTGGGTCCGCTTCCCAGTTTGTAAACTGGAGATAACAGCTATTCTAGCTGCCTCCGACAGCCAGTCTGTGTCTCAAATGAAATAATGATTGTGGAGGGACTTTTCAGCAAGATGGAGGCGTCTGCCATTTCTCATCCTTTTCTTTGTCCCTCTCCACGTGCATTAATTGAGCTCCATGAGCCCAGCAGAGTGAGGCTGTGCTCACAAGAGTCCCACCGTGCCCAATGATGGAGCATTCCTCCGAAAGAAGTCTGGAGTCAAATTAGACTCCAGTGAGTTAATCATGGATAATGTAATTATAAGAAGCAGCAAATAAATTGATAATAATTGGCTACTTATTATTTTTATAAAGGGGGCATGGAGAGAAAGAATATAGTGTGTGAGAAAGATTATCCCATTGTAGAAATAATCACTCCTCCTACCCACTTGGCCTGTATTTGAACCCACCGCCAGGAACACACACGCATGTCTCTTTGGCACACTGAGTTGCTATAAAATACTTTCCAAAAGGAATTTTTTTAATAAATAAAATACTTCCTGACCTGAAATCCTGACTCTGCCTTGACCCTTGAGTGTTCCTAGCCTCTGGTAGGCATGCACAGGTTGCCAGCTCTCCACGAAAGAGCACGGTAATGGAACTATGTGTCTTCTTTGTTCTCAGTCCCTTCTTCCGTGCTCAGTCCCACTTCTGGGCCCAGCCGAGGTTCAGAGTGGTGGGGCCCAGGCACAGGTGTGGACACACCACCAAGCTTAAGGAGGATCCATCTCCTCCTTCTCACCAGCTTCTCTCTGGTTTCAGAAAGAGGCGGGGTTCCCACGGTGCTGCGGGAAGGGAGGAGTAGCTATTAGCTGGTGAGGACAAGCCAGGCTGCTATCAGAGTCAGACAACACAGCAAGAAGAATTTCTCAACCATCTCTGGGAACTGGGAGGTACAAAACTGGCCCTTCCTTGAAGAAGTGGGGAGCAACAGAGTGTCTTGGGCTGCGCGTGCTGGGGAAGGACAGCCAGCGTTTATTGAGCCAACGGTATCACCTGCATTATTTCATTCAGTCCAGTCAGCAGTACTCTCTGGTATGGGTTTATTGTCCTATTTTTCCAGCAGAGAACCTGAGGGTCAAAAAAGCTAAAACGTGGCCAAGGTCACACAGGAATAAGAAACAGAAGGATTCCGAATGCCAGGCTGTTTGCACTGCAGCAAACTGGCTCACTAGAGCCTTCAGAGGTCTTTCCAAGTACTTGGACACACCTGGAAAAAGAGTCCCTCTCCAGTCATGGCCTGTCCAAGACACTCCCCTTGGTAAAGGACTTTTGATTATTACGTGAGAGTCACAGACTACAGCTGAAGAAGGCTCCAGTCTGAGACTCGCCTCTTCCATCTACTGGCTTGTCAACTTCACTAAGTCCCTTAAACTTATCTATAAAATAAACTGAACATGATGTCTCTTGGAAATGTGTGAGTTGTGTAGTTCAAATGCAGTGATATTTGTGGAAATGCTCTGTCTTCAGGTAGAGAGAAGGTGGCATTGCCTCCAATCGCAGGGCTACAGCTGAAGGCCACGTCCCTGGCATACACAAAAAAGACCAAGGCTGTAGAGGTCCAGGGCACTGCATAGGAAGAAAGCAGGAGCCCAGAATGCAGCTGAGGTCTGATAATGAGTTTCTAGGTCAGAGGAGCACTAGCAATGACAAGGGATCTCCTACAAGCTGCTTAAAACCTTCCTAGGCTTGAAGGGAGCCCAGAGCCTTGGGCAGAGCTAAGTCTTCCTGTGGTAAGTCCTAGTATCTTCTGTCCTGGGAAAAAGAGAGTCATGAGGGAGGAAGTTGGCAGGACATTAGAGCTGACTAGAGCAAAAACATCATGAGGGATGAGGTCTAACTCTGCTTTTCCCCCGTTATCCCTGGATATGGTGTCCTGGTTATATGGCTTTGGAGAAAAGTATAGATTGTAAGATCCCAGAGGGAATGGACTTTTTATCTTATATGTTATTGGACTTCCCAGAGAACCTAGAGGAGTTCAGAGCTCAAATAAGTGGTCCATAAAGGCAGGATGCTGTGCCATCCTCCTGTGAGTTCCCACAGCTAACTTTTCCCATAATGAACTTTTCGTTAGGCAGACAGTCCTAGAGGGCTTATTAAACAGACAGATTCCCAAGTTCCACTCCTGGGGATTTCGATTCATGAGTCAGGGATGGGACAGTAATGTGCCTTTAACAAACTCCCCAGTTGCTTCCAGTGCAAGTAATTCCTGGGAGAGGGAAAAAAAAAAAAAAGCTTTGAGAAATTCTCTGATAGTCTATTGTTTCACATACTATCTTGTACTGAAAAGATCTGTTTGTGGGTCTGATGCCCCCCACAACGGTTAGCTCCTCTAACCCAGGACCTGTGCCTTCTCATCCTCATACCCCAGAGCCTAGCAGAACACCTGTACTCACTTCCAAATACATCCCGTTCCCATAGGAACAGTTTCATGTCTAGGGTTTGTGTAGTTGACAAGCATCACTGGGAATCCCCATATATCATAAACATGGTGACAATATTGCACAGTGGGACGCCAGAGTGATAGAGCTAGAAAGTGCCTAGAGCCATTCCTTGGCATCGCTAAAGCAAAGGCACCACTCTGATCTCTGCAGTCCTTGGGGCTACAGGACCATGCTCTGAGAAACATTTTCTGAGAGATCATCGACTCAGTGTAATACCTTGTACCTTACAGTCACCTTGTAAATGAGAGGACAGAGGCCTAAAGAGGCTGACATGTTCAAGATTGTACCCTGAATCAGTGTCACCCCTAGAACTCAGACCTGGGTCTCTGGATTTTCTGAGCAGAGCTTCCTTAAAACCGTAAGATTCTCAGAAGGACCTGCATTGTCTTTTGTTTTTTTCTTTTTTAAAGAATAGTCAATAAAATCTTTTTTTAATGCCTCTAATTAATAAATCTTTTTCTAATGCCTTGCTACAAGGACATTTGTCACAAGAAGAAGGCATCATTTTAAAGTTCCCTGGACAGCTCTTACCAGGGACCTGGGCCATGGAAAGTCGTCCCCAGAGTCCCTTGGAATTCTAAGAAGGAAACAAAATTAGAGCTAATTAAATGTGTAATTACTGTTGATTGTAGCAAGCATGCTTCTTTTAGGTCAGATTTATGATGCAGGGGCCTGCGACACAGGATAGCATTGAGCGTGTTTTCAGGAAATTGGGACCCTTGTCTTGGCCTTGGGAGTGTGACTTAGAGGCTGGTTTTAAAGGATTGCGGGATGGGCTGCAGTGGATTGCACAAAACAAATGCTACAAAGGGCATCTCCATGTTACACACTTGAGCCCAAATGGGACCATCCCGGCCGCTGCACTTACTGAAGGGGCTTCCCTTCTGCCCTGCCACTTCTCTGCCCAGCCAAGCGGTTAGCAAATCACATTAATGTTACTAACTCAATGACTGGTTTGTATGTGTCCTCTTTCCATTCCCTGTTCCTTCTGGTTGGGGTTGTTAGTCACTGGACCCTCCCATCTTACTGTCTTTCTGACTTTTCAGATATTCCTGCTACTTTTTCTGGCTCCCTGTGCCATGCATTCCTTTTATTCAGTCCTCTAGCCTCATCTCCCCTTTTTTCCCTTATGCAAAGTCTTGTTGTACTCTTTCCTGGCAACTCTAGTTAAAATGCTCAATTACAAAAGTGCCAGACCCCATTTTTAGTAGATCCAATGAGCGAGGCTGTGCCCCTTCTTCCTTGCCCACCTGCGCTAATGAATAGAAAATAAATCTCTCTGATGGCTTGTGTGCTATCTGCTGCATTGTCATCAGCCGCGTGGATTCAGAGGAATTTTCACCGTCAGAGAGGCTTCTCTCACAAGGCTTCCCACACCACTGAGAAGTGGTGTGTCCATTTTGCGGATGTGTGTCCATTTTGCGAGTTTTGAAGCTAAGGATCAAGGGTCAAGCTGACTTACCCAGAGTTGGTAAATAGAGTCATGTCTTCCCGTATCCTGGTCTAATGGTCTTTAGTCGTTATTTCCCTCTGATCACGCTATTGCATAGCTAAAGTGTACTCACAAGGTTGGCTGATGTGTCCTCAATAGGATGGAAGGAAAGAAGGAGGAAATCTTTGTTTTCATCTCCTGGAATGTTCCAATGGTTCCAGCTGTGGCTACAGTTCATGACTGTGGGGATTTTTTGCTTGTTTATTTTCTTTTGAAAGATTCTATCTCGATTCCAGAAAACTTTCCAGCAAACAGTACTTTGAGGCTGCTGGGGAAGGGAGAGCTGTTCCTTCCCTGTCATATGTCCTTAAAATAACACAATGGGGGAGGCAAGCCCTCAGGGCCCCCTTGAGGTACCAAGGATAGCATAATGAATTGGCTAATCATAAACCCTTCGCTCCTGAGTTCCAAGCGATATGGTAATGAATTGCCAACGAGCCATTCGCCAGACTGCAGCCATATGGTGAGGGATGGGACCCTGGCACATTGTAGCCATACTGTGGATTTGTCTGTGTAATTGTTCCCATCCAGGACCTCCCCATCTCTATGGCTGCTAATTAACGTCCTGTTTAAGCTTCTGTTGTCAAAACTAATTATTTGTTTGTTTTATGCAGACAGGTCTTTCTCTTATCTGGCTAGTAATAGTGACCATTAAGAAATGAAAATGTGTTTGAGTTCACATAAAAATATTTAAATTTCCTATCTTGTATTACTTAGTGGGTACCCAAGCCTAGCAGCACTGGGCCTATGGTCGCAACTCAATCCAGGAGCTTATTAAAACCAACAAATTATCATCTTTCCCAGTAGAAACACAAATGAGGAGTCAGTTCATTAATTTCCCCCATTGTTCTTCCTGTCTGTGGACATTACTCTAGTTCGATCTTCAGCTATCAAATGTGGATTTTATGATAACAGTGATGATAATAAAAATAATCAGGAGAAGAAGGAGATTCATTTATTAGAATAAGGCCCCATTTCAAATTCATGTTCCCTGTTGGTCTGAGGAGATGGTGACATTTTGGAAAGATCCATGTTGGTTTCCTTTCGGCTCCTCTGCTGTTTCCTTTCCTTGCCTCTTCCGTTGCTTTCCTTAGTCACCAGCCAGCTGGGGCTAGAAAGAGAGTTTGGGGGAAACGGAAAGAAAACAGAACAAAGCTACCCTGAGAGGAAAGGGGAATGAAGACCTCCTACCAGTAAACAGCAAAGCCAATTGGAAGGGAACCAGTTTATGAAGGCTTTAGGAGACCAGCATGGTTGGGGAGGCTCTGATTTGGTGTGCTGCTTCACAGACCAGCGTGGGCCCATTGTCCCCCAACCCTCACCACTGAGGAACGAGGGGTATCGACCCTTTATTCTCCTTTCCGACAGCCTTTCCCCACTGACTGCCGTCAGTCCTGTGCACTGGTTTTCCTTTTATGATGGTGTTGAAGAATACAAGGAAATGAAGGCAAAGAGGAAAGGAGATGAAGGTATGAGGCCGCCCACAGGGGAGTATTCTCTGAGAATGCTCTGGGCTCCTCACTGTCTACAGGACGCAGTGGGAACAGTCTCTCTGTTTCACAACTTCCTGATTTTTCCCTGCATCCGCGTCCACATCCCAGAAACGGCCACCGTGTTAATTGCAAGGTCAGGCCAGTGTCTTCCGTGGCATCTGGGACGTGGTATAATGCACACAGATTTCCATATGCGGTCCCTCCCCATAGTCCTCGGCCCCGGAGCACCCACACCACGTGAGAACGCGGCTTCTCGGGAGATGCTGACATTTTAATTGGAAGCATCTGTTGCCTTTTCTGTTATTTTTGGCCAGGTTTGGTTTATTTGTATGAGCCGATGTTTGTGTACAGACCCGCCTACGTGTTTCACAGGAGGCGGGACGCACAGCCTAGCATTGCTGCCTCTCTCATTTTCTTCTCAAGTAGCCAACTGGGACATGTGACAGGGCCACCTGCGTTCACCCTGGTCTGCTCTCTGCTGGGCTTCTCTCAGATGAACTGGGGGTGGGGAGAGCCAGGCTGAGAGCAGAAAACCACCTTCCCAGGAAAGGAGAGATTTGGGGGAGAGACACCTGCCTCCCTCCTCCCCCCGCCACCGGCCGCACAGCGCAAGCCCTGGTCTGTGCTGGGGCCCCTTCCACCGCCCCCGCCTAGCAATTGTCACTCCCCTGCTATGATTCACACACTGGCCAGGTCCACCATCCGCAAGTCACTTTCAAGCCCTGTTCCCACCAGTCTCTTAGATCCTGCCCTTCACTCAGAAAACCCTCCCCTCTGTTTGTCAAAGCCCCAGTCACCTCCACAGAGCCTTGCTCCAGCTGGCTCGCTGGCTTGGTCCCATGCTGGGCAGTACCCCTACCAGTCAGCAAGCAGCACGCACCGCGTTCTTGCTGTATTTAGAGCCAGAGTGGGTTACTAGGGCCCCCTCTGATGTTCCCCCAGAATCTCAGAATGTGAACTTTGGGGAATGAAGGTCTTAGAGGTACCATTAAGGTGAGGATCCTGAGAGGAAATCATCTGGATGAGGGCAGGTTGTGAACTAAATGGCAGAGGAGACAGAAAAGGAAGTGACGGAGAGGAGGACAGAGACGGAGATGGGAGTGATGCCGCCACAAGCCAGGGAGTGCCGGGGGCCGCTGCATGCTGGAGGAGGCAAGAAAGGATCCTTTCCGGGAGGCTTCAGAGCAAGAGTGACCCTGCCAACACCTTTATTATGGACTTTTAGCTTCCAGAACTGTGGAAGAATAAGTTTCTATTGTTTTAAGGCACCAAATTGGTCAAAATATGGTAAAGCATGCTGAGACCAAGGTGACATGGTGGGCAAAATTCTAAAAATGGAAGTTGGAATCAGCCCTAGACTTGAAACTAGGGGTCCTGTTCTGCTCTGTCCCCTCAGAGAGGTCCTATATGCCCCCTGGGCCTCAAATCCTGGTCTGTACATTGAAGGAGGTGGACAGAACAATATGTCCATGACCCTCTGCAGCTCTGTTGTATGTTCTGTGCAAAAGAGAGGTTATAG
Organism: Mustela nigripes; assembly: GCF_022355385.1. Taxonomy (NCBI): domain Eukaryota; kingdom Metazoa; phylum Chordata; class Mammalia; order Carnivora; family Mustelidae; genus Mustela; species Mustela nigripes. The sequence continues at coordinate 63,936,485 of NC_081564.1, forward strand.
CTACATAGGACGATGACATTACGAGCCGAGGACACCACTATGAAAAGCAGACTAAAAAAGCCATCATAGATCAGAGGAGTTCAAGTGCAGCAGAGTCTGTGAAGGCCCTACAGAGGAGGAAGTCTCTGAGCTCAAGCACAGACTGGTAAAGAGAGGAGCAGGGGAGGCATTAGAGACAAGGGTCAGGAGGAGGGAGCAAGCAGAGGTTGGATGAGTGGGTGCCCGAGAGGAAAATGGGCCAGGGTAGAACAAGGAAGACCATGGGAGCACCATCCCCACCCAGCCAGAAGTCAGCCTTTGGTAATGTCTACTCCACTGCTGGCCTCCCAGCACCAAGGAAACTGCTTTGCTCCATTAGAAAAATCGGACTGCCCCTCAACTTGCACACATCCATGCGTTAAACAAGTAATTACTGAACACTCACTGTACACCCAGCAGGGGTCCGAGCATTGAAGAGTCAGTGCTGAGTGTAACCTCTGCCCTTAGCTCGCAATCAGATGGAGGAAGCAGATCATCAGGCATGTAACTGTGTTCCAGGTGGTGGGTATTTTAGTCAAGAACATACACAGAGGGTACCTCAAGCTGAGTCCTACCTCAGTTTGGGGGGCTTGGAAATCTTCCCAGAAGAAGTGACTTTTAAGCTACCTGAAAAATGAATAAAAGTTGGCTAGTTGACAGGAATGGCGAGAGCTTCCTTTAGCTCTCCCTGACTTGAGTATGTATAAAATAAAGAAGCAGAAAACATACATACAACAGGAATAAATAGGAACAGTAAGAAAAGGAAGAAGAAGAATCGGTTAGAAAAACATGGCCATCTGGGGCCATTTGGCACAGGGACAAACATTCCTGCACAAACTAGGGCCTTCCGACTACAACCCTGAACCTAAAATACAAGCTGAAAATAGATTCAGTGTCCTTTGCTTTTCTCAAAGGTAGGAAAGACCGGAACATTTTTCAGAAACGCCATTATCCAACATCATCATCAGAAGCCTCGCAGCTCTCTGGAAGACTGATTTGGGTAGATCTGTTTGCAGCAGGGGCTGACCTGCTGAGTCTTCTGTGTTGACTATTATGACAGACTGGTCTTCATCTCTATTCTCAGTGTGACTGTCCTCTCTCTTTCTCTCTCCGCCTTTGAAAGAGAGTCCTAAGTTCCTCAAAGGCAGGGCCTTTATTGTTTCTTTGCTTGCCAACCCACTGATGGGTGCCTAACCATCTACCAGCTTTTCCTCTCCAAACAACCAGTATTGGTTTAGTGAGTTTCCTCAAACCTTCCAGCATCCATTCATGTGGATCACTGAAAGCTGTCTGAAGACATGGGCCCCGTAATTCAACAAGACTATATTAAGGGCTCTTAGGTTCAAAGGATCATGCTCACACAAAAACACTGTCCTCAGGGAGTTTGGAATCTGGTTGTAGAAACCAGACATAAACATGTAAACATGTAAATGGAATCACAAAATGTAGAGATATGTTGGAATCAGAGATGACCTCTGAGTTGATTTCTTCAGTCACAATGCCAGCATCCCATTGCTTTCAGGTCCATCCAAGGCAAAATGTAGGGATGAAGGATCATTGGCCCTCGCCTGGGGACTGCAGATGGTGCTGGTCTATCCTGGAGCCTCCTGTGCAGCCAATGGCCTTGAAATCTCTTTGAAAAGAATCTCTTTGAAAGTGAAGACTCTTATATACCCCTTCGTGGAACACTTTCCCCATCTCACCCATCTCATCTGTGGACTTGGCGGTTTCCATCCCTTCTCTCTTTGTAGACAGTGAAACAAAGAGGAGATAGACCAGCGTTCCAGTCTCTGCCCATCCGTCTCCAACCTCTCCTCCCCAGTTCACTCCCTCTCTGTCCTTCTGTCAAGAACTGTGTGGGGCACCCGGGTGGCTCAGTGGGTTAAAGTCTCTGCCTTCGGCTCAGGTCATGATCTCAGGGTTCTGGGATCAAACCCCACGTCAGGTTCTCTGCTCGGCAGGGAGCCTGCTTCCCCCTCTCTCTCTGTGCCTGCCTCTCTGCCTACTTGTGCTCTCTCTCTCTGTCAAATAAATAAAATCTTTTGAAAAACAAAAAACAAAACTGTCTGTCTGTCTCTCTCTCTCTCGTTATCTCTTTCTGCCTCGCAGTCTCTGTCTCTTTGTTACATGCACACAATTATATTTTGGGGAGAAACCCCTGCCCTTGTCACAGTGAAGCCCAGTTCTAATTTATTAGCATGAAGGAGATCAAGGTTTAAAAGAAGAAGAAAAGACATTTACAGAAAAGCCTAGATAAGGTTGTGACTGCATTTCAGGTCACTAAGGGGACGGGGAAGGAAAAATAAGTTGGAATTAGAAAGTGAAGACCAGAGAGGCCTGGTCACATCATGTCAGCAATCGACTACTCTAATGGCTGTGACTACAGTCTATGGGCCCCTGCCCTCCTGTGGACTGTTCTTATAGGAGCTGTTGGGTCCAAAGCCTTTGAAAAGTTCCACTAAGATAAATTCTCTTTGTAGAACTGTCTGACTTAGAGCCCACATGGTTGCTTCTTCTGGAATACAAAGCATTATGGGTCATGGGCCAGGCCTTCGCTGCACAGAGGCATGAACAATGCTCCTTCAATTTCAGGACTGGAGGAGGCTTTGGAAAGTATCTGATCTGTCCTCGACTTGACAGAGAGGGAGCCTAAAGCTGGAGATAAGGTTGTCCAAAATCCCACAGCTAGTTTGGGGCAGAGCCAAACCAGAGCATTCCTCTCCCACCTCCTCTCTTTGCTTCCTGGGCTCCTGCCTCACCACGATCTCTGATGGGTGATGCTGGGGGAGATGCTTAACTTCCCTGAGCCTCAGAGGTCTTAAGACAGAATGAGGGAGCATGGGAAGAGAGCATTTCTGAGGGCTTCTTATGGAGTAGCAAGTGTTTGCAACTGTTCTCATGTGTAAACCTGACATTTCTGCATTTTACAGCAGTCCTCAAAATTCCCATGTTTGGAGGGAAAAAAATTAGTCTCTGGGAAAAAAATTAGTCTCTGTGAGATTAAGCAAACTCCTTAAGGTCATGGGGCTTGTAGAGTCAGAATCCAAATCCCGATCCCAGTGGTTTATCCAGTGCCCACCCTGCTCCCCACCCCCAGCTGTACTTAGCACAGGCTTAGAGGAAACGAGATGAGTATGGACCCATGACCATGCACTCCCACACTTTCAGGCCTCTACACACTGCTCCTGCCATTGGAGACAGGGGGCTGCCCCTTGCTCCCAGACCCTGCCACCAGTGGAGTGAAGAAGCAGGTCGCCATGCTCACTGGAGAGCTGCCTGGCTCACTCTTTCATGAATGATCACATCACCTTCCCCTTGGCCTGCCAGTCAAGGACTGGCCTCCAGAAAGTAACCCAGGCCAGTGCTCCAAATAAAGCTGTGGAAAAAAGAGGCACTGAGCCCAGCTCCCCACACTCAGGTTCCTCACAGAGAGAGGCATCAAGATGCCCAGAGCCCCTCTCCAAACAGCTAGATGATCCCCCAAAGTCAGAGAGGAAACTTGGGAAAGGGGACAGCTCTCCAGCTTGTCCTCATCCTGCTGCCGCAGCACAGCAGCATTTCCAGCTGGAATTTGCAAAGGCCATTCCCCCCACCTTGGATTTGGGATGTCGCGCCACCAGCCCGTGCTCAGAGCTAGCTGTACTGTCAGGCATTTCCTTGGACCCATTCACGCACATGCACACCAAGTCTTATTATTTTTCTTTTCTTTTTTTCTTCTTCTTTCCTAAAAATCCAGTAGCATCCTCTGTAGGGCAGAAGCCGAAGAAGCCAGCCACCCAACCACATGACTTCATGGACAGCAAAAAGGCCCCTGTTCCTAGCTCATGTAGGAATTCCCGTATCATGGTTTACTGGGTCACCCCAAGCCAGCAGCCTCGCTCTATTCCAGCCTTTGAGGGGGGCTTTCCCTGAGCCAGACAACCTCCTGGCACTGAACACCTCCACGGTGCTTGTGTGTATCCAAAGCAGCAGTTTATTATGGAGGGCCTTTCGGCCTTTCTCAGCTATTGACCACATGAGGGATTTTTCTCAACCAGGATATAGCTCCTGTGGGGTCGGAGCTAAATTGAGGGCAATGGACTCTGAAATTCTAGGGTGTATATAGTCATTTAAAACTTCTTTTTCAGATTTACATCTATCACACATAACAGTGGACCCTTTCAGGGTAACTCTTCCCTGGAAGACCCTGGTCCTCCAAATCGAACCTTACCCTTCTTTTAAGATCCTCTTCCACTATTTTCGTTGTGACATTCTTGGCATAATCCCATACTGCAGTGAAATGAGTAACCCCCTTCCCTGTACTTGCTCCGTGGCCCTTTATACATATCTTTATTATTGCCTGATCACAATGGTTCATGTTTTATCTGTTAAATATCTAGATGTCTTTCTATCCAGAAGGTGAACAACAAGTGGGTAAGTGCCATGCCCAGGAACAGCTGGCAGGACAAGCTGAGATCACAGGGATATGAGCTTGAGAGAGAAGGCAGTTGGAACTAGGTAGAAAAGAAGAGGGACCTAATCTAAGTGTCCCAAATTCTCTCCCAGTAAAACTTCTCTCATTTCTCTTAAGCGCCACCCCCCAAATGGATCTCATAAAAAGCACTGCCTTGGAAGAAGAGTACAGAATTAAAGGGGCAGGATGATACCATATAGGTCTCCATCAGAATACCTGGCCAGTATATCTGGGTCAGGCCTCCATCTGTATATGTGAGGGTTCAGTGTGGTGGGCAGAGCATCACTGCAGGAAATGCCCAGGGGACACAGAGTATTTGAAGACAGGTAGGCTCTGGCATCAGTCTACTCATGGCAGGGCCCTCCTAGGAAAAGAGAGGTAGAAAAATGGGCTCTCAGTTCTCAGAGAATGAGCCTAGCAAAAGCCCAGCCTAGCAGACTGAAGTTTGAGATGCTGTTTTAAGCCCCACAGGGGAATTAGGAGGCTGGGAAGGTAAAGTGAGGCAGGAGCCCAGATCCATGTACTAGAGCACATTTCCGGGAGGGTGGGGATAATTGCGTAGAGACTATATACCAGCGCCCATGAAGCATCCCTGGGCAACAGACTAATTCCAGTGTCGATCAGATGGTGGAGGTGAGGCTCCCAAATGAGGTCTTGTCCTCACCATATATAGCTCAGGAATTGGGGTAAACTGGGCCATCAGGGAAATGTTGGGGAACAGGGAAGCAACCAGATGAGGAGATTCCCAGGGCAGGAGCAAGAGTTCTTTCTCAATTGTACACCTCCCACACCCAGCAAACTGCCTGATCCATATCATACAGTCAAGGGAAATTTGTTGGAGTGCATTTAGGAGTGAGAGAAGTTTCCAGATACCTTTCCATCATTCTGGCAGGTAACTCCCAGCTTTCCTGGTCAGGCCCTGCTTACTGGAACCCTTCATCCAGTGCCACAGAGAAAGTGCAATTCCCCCTCTACACCATTGCTCATTACCAAGAAAAATGACGGCTTGATAGTCTTCCAGCAAGAGAGAACAATCTATTTCATTTGGAAGTTTGGTAATTGATTAGGGCAATAGATTTTCTTCAGGGCAGCCTCTCTGGGAGAGTCTGGCTCGGGCACAAGATTTACATACATCAGGTTCACTATGCCTTCAGAGTTTGTCTCAGACGATGAGATCACAGGGCCATTACTGGAGGGGGTGGTGGGCTGGAGGCATGGGTGAAGCAGAGGGGAATTCCCAGACATCATTTCTCAACAGTGAGGGCCGTGTCTAGTTCAGAATACTTTCAAGTACTTTCCTGTCAATAACTTTTAGGTAAATCCATTACCAAGGCTCCGTCTACTCTGGGCTGTGATCAGAGAAGGTGCATCTCTGAGGGAACCCTGTTGACCAAGGTTCAGCAAAGGTGGGCCCCAGAAACTTAGCATGAGCCTGTGTGGTGCCCAGTCAGAGAGGCGCCCAGCGATGCCTGCACCATTCCATGGCTACACCTCAGCCTCGGTCACGTGATACCTGGCGAGTTCGTATCATGGAGCCACTGTAGAAGGCAGTAGGGCCAGCTGGTAGCAAACACAGGTCTCCACCACAAACACCGTCTGAGGCACAGCCTCACCCTCTATAGCACCCAACCCTCACCTCACTCTCTGTCTCTGGGTCAAAGCCTGCTTTAAGAAAAACTCCCAAACCTATCATTTCTTCCCCGGTGCCAAACATAAATCATTATGTTCTCTTTTCCATAGTAACCTCCACGTTAAGCCTTATTGCTATCTCTCTGGCCAAGAAGTTTCCAGCATTGATAAGATGGGTGGCGGGTTGGAATACATGGAGGGAACACACACATAGTAGACGAAACACACTTTGTGATACCACCGTGTAACGATACTATCGTCCTTTGAGTTACAACCCCATCTCCAAAGTAGTCAGGGCCTATAGGACTCAAATGCAGAGTTCACTGTGATAAATTTAAATATAATAATAGCAGTTTGAGTTTAGCCCCAGATGCAAAGGTGGAAGGGTGAGAGTCTAGATTTACCTCCATATATGCAAAGACCTGATGGCTGGCTTGGGCCTACGTTGTCTAGCCCCGGATGTCTGATGGCAGAATAAGATGCTCATCTGGTCTGTGCCATTCTCACTGTACCGACTCAGACCCATGATACAAGAAGGTTCTCCTTTGGCCAGCAGAGGATGGACCCAGTCTCCATGGGGGTGCCACAGATTAAGCGAACATCTCCACCTCCACATGGTGGTCTGCCCTGGAGTGCTGAAAACCCATCACCCTTCATGTCCCTCCTTGGGCAGGCTTCCTACCCTTTCTATGGCTCCAGCTCGTGCTTTCATCTCTAGAACTAAAAGTCATCCCTACCTAATCAGACTAATAACATCAGGCACAGATGGGAAAAAAAAAGACTTTCCCCAAGGACAATGCTATGATTTAAAAAAAAAAAATGCAAATCTGGCCTTGCAGATGACTTGCCTTGTTAAAATTTGCTATCGATGCTTTAGGTGAAAGCTCTAAGGGGGACCTGGCCGATATTACTTGTTGAGCGAGTGGTGATATTGGGAAGCATATCAGTTAGTTTGCAATTTTTATTGTATATCTGTGGTGTGCAAGGCTAGATTCTACGGGGGATACAAAGATGAATAAAGTTCAAACCATGCTCTCAAGATTTTGCTGGAAACCCACCCAGGTAGCAACTGCTGCAAACTTCCTATTGCTAACGTGGCACCACTGAGATAGCTACTAGTATAGCCATTAATATCCATTAGTATGTTAATTGATATATTAATAAAGGCTTTTATTCCTACCCATTAAGGCTACCTTCTTTCCTCTGTCCCCCAATTTATCAAAAATTGAAATGCAAGCACCAGATTCAGTGATTCTCTTGAAACCTAATAAGAAAACAATGAGAACCCCATTAATCATGATGGGATGCTCCCGGGATAGGTTGAGGGGGACGTGTTAGCCAAACAGGATTAGTACTTCATTCACAGAAGTGTTAAAGTAACCAGTGGTGTGTACCTAGCACCACAACAGTGCCTGGCACTAGGCGATTTGTCAACAAAGATTTGTTCAATGAATGAATGATCGGTTGAAAATGGAAGAGTTTTCAAGTGCTCTTAATTACAATTATAAATTATGGGCATTATGATCTTAAAGTAACTGCCTTGTCATACTAACCCTAGCATCCCTGAGTTAAAATATCTTTTAAGGAGTGATTATGGGGAGTGTGGACAGAGTGTAAAGTTGGTATTCACACTCCTGGGTACTAAGATTGACAAATACTGACTCACCAGGTTGGCCTTGGGAGGATTCTTTTGTCTTTCTGAGCCTCTGTTTCTTTATGAAGTCGTCTGGGAAAGGGAGTACAAGCCGAGTGAAGAGGAGGCACAGAGGAAACAAAGGAATGACCCAACAAACTCAGGGAGCCCTTCCCAGCTCACCCCCATGGATGGTAGACACTTGGAGCCTGTGAAGGCAGGGCTGGGCAAAACCACAAAGGGGTGACATCCAGGGGCAGAGAAACTGTCCATCACAGGAAACAGGGCCCAGAGCAGAAGGATTTAACATAGACCGGTCATTTCTGGGAATGAAGCAGGGTCTGCTCTGCTTTGCTCTCATTTAAGTTCCCTAAGGGTAAGCCACCTTGTTCACCCAAACTGCCCCGTAACTGAAAATTCCTCGCTGGAGAAATTCAAAGTCGATAGGGAGTATGGAATCTTCCTATTAATAAGTGACTGCGTTCATCACTGATACGGTCTCCTAAACTCCCTTTCTGAAGCTCCTCTTTACAAAAACCTAACATTTGGGTTTGGGGGAGTGTAGGGGCTCTGCTACACCAAGTGTAAGGCTGCGTTGATGCTGGGGTCAAAGAGAATATTTAAATTAAACTCATCCAGAACATATTGAAGTTCCATGTTTTTCATTTCCTTTCTCTCTCTCCCTACTATTTTCCTTCCTTTCTTCGTGTCTTTCCTTCCTCCCTCCTTCCCTTCCTCTTTCTTTCAGCTGAGGGTAAAGCATCATCATACATTGGAAACATCACTCAGGCAATACTTTGGAGACCCTGGTTCACCTCCCAAATTTGCCACTGAAATAAGCGTGAACCTAGTGGGGTCACTGTATTTCTCTGGCCCTCAGCGTCCTCATGTATGAAGTGGAGGGTCTCGACAGCTGAGTAGTTTTTCAAATGCTGCCTCCGGGAGCTGAGTGGGGGGAAAGAAAGATCAGCCATGGGGCTTCCAAGCCCTCTGCCCTTTCCTCGATCAGGAAGCTCGTTTCTTATCTGCTCTCCAAAGGGAGGAGACTTCATAAGATTTGAAAGAACAAAGTGCCCTCTTCGCTTTTTAAAAACAAAATGCTAGGAACCCACTGGGCCACTTGATCTCGAAGGTCCTTTCGCGCGTGGGTTTGCAGTGTTTGTTGGGTTTCTGTCATGGGGCAGACACGGTGTTGGTGATGCCAAATGAAACCAGGTGCGGTACGAGGCAGAGCCTGCGGCTCGAGGCGCTGCCACAGCTCTGGGACTCGCTGTGGGGGGACAGGAGAGCAGGGGTGCTGAGTGGCCAGGGAGCGCTGGGCGGCAGAGGAAGCTTCACAGAGGGGTGGAGCTTGAGTTAAGCCTTCAAGTATAGGCGCCTCTGAGAGCACATGGGGACAAGGAGGTCCACCCCTTCCCTCACAGTCCAGCATGGACACGAGAACCCAGAGCAAACCGAACATCATTGTTTGCTGAAACGCAGACAGCCCACCAGAGAACACAGTGGGCTCCTTTTGGGGCCTTGATGGTGACGACAGAGCTTTTCCCACGAATTCATCTGACTCTAGTTAGCTTGGAGAAGGCCGCCTGAGTCAGCAGTAGGGCAGACAAAATGACCTCCCGAAGTAACTTCTCATGAGACACAGCCCTGGCTGATTCGGTTTGGCTGGGATTCCGAGACATTCCAATATCTGCACAAAGGGCAGGCCCTCACCCCAGCCAGACTGACCTCAGCCTTGCCTCTCCCAATAGATAATTATGACTTTAGGTCTCCAAAGCGAGCCCTGTTGTGGGTAACCCTTGGAAGTGACATGCTGATTTCTGAAGGGAATTAAAGGGTCTGGAGTAGCCAAAAGGCTCCTCAGCAGGAGGGCGTGTTATTCTTTTAATTGTGGCATTAAACCTCAGGCTAGCATTACATAAACATCCCTGCTGCTATCCAACTGCCGAATTAGCTTCTTCTGACAGGCTTTATCATGGCCGGGGCCGGCCTCACCCAGAGGTGAAGGCGGCCGCCAGTACTTGGCCGGGAGTTGAGGAACTCTGTGGTACCCTGACCTTCCCTCCCAGAGCTTTCTCGCCTTTTGACTAATGCCTGAAATTCTACCTTTGGGATTTGGGGCAGTCTACTGAAGACTTTAATCCCTCTTTTTTCTAGGAGGGAATATTGGGTTCTTAGGGACGCAAAAAAAATAGAAATTCACTGGTACTGGTATTCGAACTCACTAGAGAAGAGTTAGAAAACAAGCTTGCTCAATGGGGCAGCTGCTAGGGAATAACGCATTTTATTGCATCTTTTGTAGGAGATGGCTGACTTGGAATGTCCAAACTGATACTGTATCTTAACTCTGACATCTTTAATTAGTTGTCTTAAATGTAAAAAAATAATAATAAGGAACACAGCATCTGTATTCAGTCTGCTCTCTGCTCCATCATACAGAAAAAGGAATGAGATGTGTAAGATATTTGCCCAATTGGAATTCCGTGCTTTGGAAGAGCTGTCACCACCCAAAGCATAGATCCTAGCTCTGGGTCACCACAGCATCTCCAACACATCTTTGAGATGGTCCATTTCCTTTCAGTGCTGATACAAATCAGATCCCTGCTCACCATGTGCTACGCACGTTAGCTTTCATACTTTATTAAATACCGTAATTTTTAAAAATGGGTAATAGCCTTTTTTAAAGATTACATATCCATGATTTGCATGTTCCCAGTGTTAAACTTCAGTGTCACTCTTTTGTGACAGGTATTCGGTCATTTGTCTTTCATTCAGTCTGTTTAGTAATTATTAAATACAGTTCAAGACATGAGGATTACTGGTGGAAGGAAGAGATCTCAGCGCACACTTGCAGTCTGGTAGTGAAACAGGCATGTTAGTAAGTTTAGTAAGTTTAGTAAGTAAAATAGCCCTATCACCACTGGGATTGAGTAGTGACAGAGAACCCAGGGCAAGGAATTCTAACCTGCTGGGTCCCCAAGAAGAGCTTCACAGAGGAATGGTTCATGTTGATGCTGTCAGAACTCAGCCACCAATGGTCAGAGATTAAGACATTGTGACCAGAGCTCACCTTCCTTTGTGTTTACACAAAAAGATGGGTAGTCTGGGGACTAGAGCTGAAATTTCTTTCTAGGCCTTTCCTTATGAAAAAAGAACAGATGGATCTCAAGTTTTTTGGGCACCTCTTCAATAGAGTGCCACCTTAGCTCCTTTTCCCTGGAGAGCAGAGCCAAGGGCAGGCAAGCTAGTTTGCACAGGTGTCAGGGAAAACAAGATGCGTCCACCGTAATTTTGGCAAACCAAGAGCCCCAGCTGGCGGGGGGCCAGCCCGGTGGCATGCGAGTAATCTAATACACAATCTAAATGCAAACGTTTGGGGCCTGTTTGGGGAATCAATTAACAATAAGCATATACATCCATTTACAAAATAGCAGTGTGCTGGAGTATACCCACATTGTAATTGGAAACTAAAATAATACCAGGAGGAATAATCATTAAAAACTCTTCTCCGAAAAGCCAAGAATAATATTAAGAAAATAAAAAATGTCGTCCATCTGCAGAGTTATATCCTTAGGGAGGCACCGCAGAGCACACTAACAAGCAACCGAATCCGAGTATAAATGAACAGAGATCCACGAAGGCAGGGCAAGGCGAGGTGGGGCTCAGACTGAACAAAATCTCCCTTGCAGATTAGCTATCCCTGAACCAGGCCTCGTTCCATTTGATTGCTTCTTGTAGGAGATGGAATGCTGACCCTCCAGGGACATCATCTGCCCCATCACAGAGTCCCCCGTGTTGGTTCTGAGCTCGGATCACCCTCTCCCACTTCCACAACCCCGTGCCCACACGTGAGCTCACGTGCAAAAACACACACGCTTCACTCGCTCATCCCCCACAGGGAATCCCAGTAACTGTTAGTTACTAGCTGGTGAAGGGGAACAGAATAGGACGCCCTGAATTATGCCTTTTTGGTATAAGGATTATCTTTAGCTGATTATTTTTAAGATGCAGGCAGAGGGAAAGCTCTGGAAATCCAGTAAAAGTTACCTTTTGTAAGAGTCATTTACATTTGTAAGGGGAATCTCTATTGGTATGGATGCCTCCCTCTCTGTATGAGGAGTACAGAGATGATTCTCATTCTCTAAAACTCTTTATCAGCGGAGACGGTGTGTAAACCTGCAGCCATAACCCTTGTTTACTCTGCGTTTCCTGGTCACCTCCCAGAATGCACTTTGACCTCCCCACTTGTCCTGTCTTCAGCACACTCTCTTGTCTCCAGCTGAAGATGGTATTTAGGGCGATGGCTTGAACCATTTCAGAGAGTTACTTAGTTGTCCTGGGTCTCTCCCATATATCCAGGAGGTATACATATTACTAAACTTTTGTTTGTCTTTTTTCCTATTACTCTGGTTTTTGTTTGTTTGTTTTATTTTGTTTTTACTCTGTCTTTCATTACAGAGGTATCTCAGCCAAAAACCTTAGGAAGATAGAGGGAAAATTGTTTTCCTCCCCTACACTGGGGAAGAGTCCATGACTGAGAATTAACCAATGGTAAAGGGACAGAGGTGAGGACAAAGAAGGAGAAGAGAGCTTATAAACCACAACCTGAGCTCTTGGCAACCAAAAAGGTGTCACACCAAATATCTTCTGGCTAATGACTCCCAAGAAATTAATCCAAAAGTTTGGAGAAAGCCCTCCACGCTGTTGCTCCAGGACCTGCTGCCCCCAGGGACGTATGGTCTGGAATTCCTGTGGCTTTGAGAACACTTGGGGTTCCACCATAGTCAGGTGGCGTCCTGAATTAGGAACTAAAAGGCTGGTGGCACCAGGCACCTGGCAGAAACATCAGGCTACTCACCCAGCATCTCTGGTCTTTAGCAGACCTTCACATACAGGCATGGAGCTGGCAACTGCTGCCCCCTTCACTGACGGGAAACCACACCTGCGCCGTGCTCAGAGCTCCTGGGCCAACGGGCATGCCTTGTGCGTACCACTTGTATCCCCCATGGTGCCAGCGGCACCATGCTTTGTTGTAAGACTAAGGACTGACTATATTGATACTTTCTGAATGATTGCCTAAATGTATTTAAAATTGTACTTCTTTCTATTCTTTTTTATTATAATTTATGGAATAAATTCTGCATGTAAAGTGACTTAGATCTTTATGGAAGAGTGTTCCTCTGGGGGTTTACCTACTAAAGAGGTGCAGCCTACAGGTGAGCAGCTACACGGTCTCCTGGGGCGAGCATGACATGTCAGCATCAGGAAACTTGCATACTAACACATCCAGCTGTGTGACCCGGGGCAGTTCGCTTCACCTCTGGGAACATCCACTTCCTCTTCCCAAAACCTGGAGGTAACAATTTATTTAATTTGTAGGTGCTTACGGAAAGACCAGGAAAAATGCTTAGTAAATGCCAAAGCCCAGAGCAAATAGAAACTCTTACCATCATGATTGTTACAATTGCAGGAGGCCTGCATTCTGTTCCTTTGAATTGGCAGAGATGATTTTCTGTGCACTGGTGGAGTAGGACCTCAGTGCCAGAGTGGCATGGCACACACACCTCCCCTCCCTCCCTCCTGGAGATCCTCTGGGATCTGAACAGCTGGCCCAGGCAAGAGCGATGTCCATGACCAACCAACAGACCACTTGTGGGCTGGACCATCCCCTGCACCCCCCAACACTTCTGTTCTGTACCGGCTGACCCGTCCACAGTCACGTTTCATACACCCATATTTGTGAGCCCCCATATTTTTGAAGGGGGTTTTTGAGATTTTAGTTTTTCATCTGGTAGGGACTTGATAACCTATTAGATAAGGGGCTTGGCATCTGTCTGCAGCAAACACACCTGATGGTTCACACAGATGCAGGGGGCAGTGCTAGGTAGAGTCCAACTGAGTGAAGTGGCTTGTTCCAAGAGTGTGCCAAAGCCATCTTTTCAGTCTTCGGTGTTGTGTCAGGGACTGAGGCCCACCCTCAAAGAGTGCCCAGGGGAGGGACCCAAAACCACAGAGGCAGACCCACAGTGACACTATATTAGGGTGAGTATGATACAGTTCAGGGACCAGACACCAGCACAGGGAGAGGGTCAGAAAAGCATGGCAAGTTGGCAGAAGCAGGAAAGGGGGGCATTCCTGGCAGAAACAGTGACCTTGGAAAAGGCCATCAAAAAGGAAGCCTGTTGCTTTTCTGTCTTTTCTTTTTCTTCTTTTTTATTTACCTTTCAAGGGAATGGATTTACATGTGAGATTATGTCTGGCTCAAGTCATCTTCAGAATGTACCGTATTCTCTAAACCAACAAGTCACGAAGTTTAACACGCAGAATCCCTGAATGAGTGTGTCAAAAATGCCTCTTGTTACAGAATCAGAATTTCGGGGGTTGGGCCCCAAATCTGTATCTGTACCGAACTGTCAGGTGATTGTGGGGACTCAAGCAGGAGTGGGGGTGCACAGGTGCCTATAATGAGTGGGAGGGAGCCCCACCAAAAGGCAGGAGGCATTTACTCTGAGCTTTAGGGGGGCCCGAGCTCCCAAGGGTCATGCACGCTCATTGAGAAGTTGCCTCATTTGGAGGCAGCTTGTCGAGGAGGAAGGAGCTATGGCAGGAGACATGGGTTCTAGTCTTGCTTTGACTGTCTCCTGAGTCATGTTAAAGCAGTCAGCTTCCTGACCCTCAGCCTGCATGTCTCACGAATGGAGATAACAGTCTCCCTCACCAGGTTACTGTGGGCTTCAGAAGGGAGTGTGAATACAAAGCATCTTCAGAAAGAAAGTGCCACAGGCATGCAGGCGTCATTTTATGGGTATGATGCTCTATGAAAAGGAAGCATTTCTTTCATTGGCCTTGTGATCCAAGCAGCTAAGCCCTAGAAGCATAAACACTGTAAGCCCCTGAGAAAATGTCTAGTTTACAGGGATAAACTTGGGAAGGGAGCCCTGGCAGATTTGCCCTTAACATTTCAGACAAGTTTGAACCCTGCCATCCTAGGTGCAGCAGCTTCCTGGCAGCATCTGTCAGCACAGGTCTCTCATTCTGCTTGGGGAGGGGACAGTCCTACATAACTCACTACCCGGAATGGAAATGCCACCAAGCACACTTAATTCTGCACTGACAGTTCCCGGGAAACAGGCCTAGTTCTCCCTCGTGCTCTAAAAGAAGCTGATGGTTTTGGTAAAAGGACTTTTTTCAGGAAATTCCATTCATGTATTCATTCATTCATTCTGGACCACAACTATTTATTGATTTTTTTTTTCCAGTGTGTTTCTTGTCGCTACTGTTGTTGTTGTCGTTGTTCACTGCATGAGATTTTTTGTTTGCCTGCTTGCTGCTCTCCTCTGATTCTCACTGACATCCCCATGTCATTGGAAAATCATATTACCCAACAACTATACTTCCGTTGCCTTGGGCAGTGGAAGTCAGAAGACATTTTAAAGGACACCTCGTTTAGACAATCTGGATTGCTTAAGGTTCCCAGTGCCACTCAATGCCAATGCACAGCACACTGGCTTTGTACACATGCAGCCCAAAAATCTGGTCCATTTAGGGTTCAAGTCAGGAGTAGTCCAAGGGTCTAAGCAGAACCCCGTACTTAATCTGCAGCAGGCTGATAATGGGAACTCAGGGCTCTCCACTTGTAAGCTGGTGAGGATTATAGCTGATAATCAGTTGAAGACGGGATAAAATAAATAATTGGGGCATAAATGCCCAGAAATTCCCTATAGCCTCCCAGTATGACACTGGGTCTGGATAATCCAGGGCAGACACCCGGCAGGGTAGGGAAGCATCACAAAGATACATCACTTGGGGCAGCAGCAACCAGAGCCCTTCGGTGGCCACCATTCTTGAACCCAACAATTCCTCCCTGTCTTTAGAGACCCAGGTCAAATGATGTCTCCTGCCCATGACTTGCCACAGTCCACATCTGGCTCCATCCAGGTCTTCCTTCACAGGTGTCCCACTTGTCCTGGAACATCTGGGCCTCCGGTCGCATTTGCCAAGCACTTTCCCAACAAACACTAGGTCTTTTGTGTGCATTTGATCATTGAATCCTCAAACCCTATGGAGGTTTTGTTTTCTTCATTTTGCAGATGAAAGATGCAGAGAAGTTAAATAACTTGCCCAAAGACACATAACTGGTAGAATGGAGTAGGAATTTAGCCTTGAGACTGGTTACAAAACTGGAGCTCTTTTGAAGGTACTGGGCTGCATCTAACACCTATCTTTCTTGGCCTTGGAAGGATTGGCAGTAACAAATATAAAGTGCCTGGGACGGAGTCCGGGAATTTGTGAGTGTTCAATAAATGATCTTTATTACTAGTACTCTCAGCCTTGAGCTGTGGGTCTTGATTGTTTACAGATCTATCTTCCCCTTGAGTCGCGAACAGAAAATGTGTTTTATTCACTTAGTGTCCTCGACACCCCCAGTAAATGTCTGGCTACACAATGCCTTGTATACATGAGGCCCTCAATAAATGTCTGTTGGATTGAATTACATTGCACTGAACACAACTGGGCCTTGAAGACCTGGCAGGGCTTGAATCAGGTGGGAAGAAGAGAAGACAAAGGCATTAAGAGGGGTCTGCCCTTGACCCACTGTGGGACCAACCCAGCTGGACCTGAAGAGAGATGGGAGGTTGGACAAGACTCAGAAGAAGCTCAGAGCAGCCTGATCACCCACAGCTGGCAAGGCCCCCGGCCTCAGTTCTTCAGCTGGCACTTGGGACAGTAAGCAGGTTGCAAACATTTGTAAAACTTTGGCATTTCATTCTTCTTCTTCTTAGCTCGGGGCTCATTTGGAGAGGAGATGAGCGATGTCTTAGTGGCAAGAACAGTGGCCCAGAAAGTAGGCACACAGGTGCAGACCTAACTCTTCTAAGCCCTTTATGAATCACCTACCTTCTCTGGCCCCCCCATCTCTCCGTCTGTGAAATGGGGTTGGAGGCACCATGACCCAGCCAGCTCCTGCATTCCATGACTCTGTGACTCTACATGAAGCTTAACACTCAGAGCGGCTCTCTCTGCAAATCCCCACTGCTGTTGTTCTCCAACAGCACCAGTTGGCCCTCCTTCAGCTAACCAATAACACCTACTCCATGCCTAGATCAGTGTCAGTCACCATGAAAAACAGGAAGACTCTATCCTGAGAGAGTCTGATTTGAATGTGGAAACTGGAAGAACATTCCTGAAACCAGCGGGGCAAGAGCAAGGCAGTGAGGGAGGGCCCAAAATACTCTATTTGCTGGCTCCAGGTTTCACATACCCTGATTGCAGCCAGACTCTATAGCAGGACCTCCCCCTGAGCACTCTGTAGTGTGTGAGGCCAGACAGAGGCATGCGGGAAGGCGCCCTCGTCAGGGTCTCCCAGAACGGCTGCCAGAGCTTGACCCACCTCATGGCAGCTGAGGGCAGCATGGCGGCTCACAGGCCAGAGGAGGCAACCAACTCCACATGGTCTCTCTGAAGACACTCGCCTTGTTGCTTGTCATTTCTAAAGTGGAAGGAGAGCATATAACTGCCTTTCTAGCTGGTTCTTCAGGATGCAAAAGCATTCCCTTCTCCGAGTCATCAAGAAGGCTCATTTTCTTGGATGACCCCATCGGGGACAGGCCGGGTGAGCCTTGGCTTCTGCATCCATGAATTCTGTCTGTCTTCAATCTTACCTATTGGGACATTCCTGGCAATGTCCAGGCTAGTTGCTAAGATTCGGTGGGAAATGCCTTGCTTCGGCCATTTTGCCTGCGCTTGGACATCCCTTCGGTCACTTCCTGCCTCTCTAGCCCTGCAGCTCTCTGCTCCTCCATCACCTTGTGCTCTGTGCTTCTTCTAGATACCAAGTTCCTCCAGTTCTTCTGTTTTTCTTCTCTGAGTGCCCCTGTCATATCTTCTGGGATGGCCTCCTATGCCCCTGTCTCCCCACTGCCACACCAGTTTTAGGCATAGGGCCTGACCATTGGTGGGGCTCAGTAGATACTTGTTTAATAAAAAATAGTGAATAAATTTAGAACATTCAAAATAGATGGATCAGATGACTGAGGAGGTCGGAGGCTGTGTCCAGCTTTGCCATAATTATTAGAGAGCTCTGGGTCCCCACTGCCTCAGCCTGGTCCCCTCACAGCTTGCTCTAGACTTTAGATACTTGTCAAAACACCAACCAGTTCCTCTCATGTTAGGATAACTTTTTATACATCTAAAGAACTACCACAGCCATGATCCCATATTAGGGTGCTCTGCACAGTAAGGATATCGTGAGACTCGGGTTGGAATCCTAACTTCTGTCACTTACAAAACCACATACCTTGAGCAAGTTACTTAACCTCTCTGAGTTTTAGGCTTTCCTGTATAAAATAGAGATAATATTTACTTCAAAGTGCTATTGTCAGGATCAAATGAGAAAACAAATGGGAGAAGTGCCTATCCCAGGAAGAGGTGCCCACGGATCCCTACACCTTCCCCGAGAGTCACAGAGTAGACATGATTGTTCCCACCCCATCACCATTACCAATGAACAGATGGTGAATCCTGAGCTGAGAAAGCCAGTGAGCGCCTTGTCTAAGTATGTAACAGAACCAGGAAAAGAACCTGGTCTCAGATTCTGTCTGTTTACCCCATCTGGTTTCCCAGAAACTCCCAGAGCTGCAGCACCTGTCACAGGGTCATGCTGTCTGACTTAGAGCAATGCATGGCATCAAAGAAGCAAGTTTCTGGTACAAGGCTGCCTGGCGCCCATGAGGTGTATTTGGGCAAACAACTTGATTTATTCATCTGAATGTCAGAATTTTCTATTTTAAGCTAAGAGCAATGAACCCAGTCTTACCATACAGAATATTTCAATGATCCAATTAAAAGATATGTGTAAAAAAATTAAATTGAAGTATAGCTGACATACAATATTATATTAGTTTCAGGTGTACAACATAGTGATTCAACATTTATATACATTGCGAAGTGATCACCACTGTGAATCTAGCCACCATCTGTCACCATACAAAGTTGTTGCATATTATTAATCATTTTCCCTTTGTTGTACATTGCATCCCCAACTGGAAGTTTGTACCTTTTAATCTCCTTTCCCCATTTTGCCCATCCCCCCTATAAAATGCTCAAAATCATAAAAAAATAATAGGGATCTGGATAGTATGACTAATGTCCTTTCTCCTCATTCTGAAACTGAAAGGCTTTTCCCCACATTTTGCTTTCCCTCTCCCCAACCAGTCCAACCTTGAGATTAGAGACCTCTTTCTTCTTTCTTGACCCTGGCACATAAAGTTAAAGGAAAGCTTTCTTCAAAATTCAGTGAGATTTCTGATAGAATAAATTCAGGAGGCCTCCACCCATCTTCTGACCACACATGGTCACCAAAGATGAAATAATTTAGACATCCCAAAGTAGATGACTGTGTGTGTGTGTGTGTGTGTGTGTGTGAGAGAGAGAGAGAGAGAG
The DNA here is from genome assembly GCF_022355385.1 of Mustela nigripes. Taxonomy (NCBI): domain Eukaryota; kingdom Metazoa; phylum Chordata; class Mammalia; order Carnivora; family Mustelidae; genus Mustela; species Mustela nigripes. The sequence goes on from NC_081564.1 coordinate 63,955,660, forward strand.
AGAGACAGAGACAGAGATGGAGACAGAGACAGAGACAGAAATAGAGGAGCTCCTCTATTATCAGGTGAAATGCTATAAAGTAGCCTGTCTTCTGTCTCTGCCCATCCTTTAAAATTCTCCCTCCCACCTATCTGGGAATTCTTTAAGTGGTTTCTATTGGTAATGAAGCAAACAGAATTACTTGCAGTTAATCATAGAAATAAGCAAATGAAGCAAGGATTTCATGGGATCAGCCCTGGCCCTTTCTCCTGGGAAAGGTCTAGTAGATTGGGCTTGCAGTGAATGATTGATTATAGTGACACTGGTGCAGTCCACCCTTCATGTCTTGAGGAATGTCCCTTCTACCACTTCCAAGCTCCCTAGAGATATGCAGCTTAGATATTCCTTGGCTCAATTTCTCTTTATTACTGGTTATTAATCCTTTGACTTGCACTGAGCATGTGCCAAAGCCCTTGGCCCAAACACAGAAATGGTTTTTATTAAACACTAGGAATAAAAATATGCTTATATCACCCATGATAATTTCAAAATGTTCACAAACTTAACTGACCTATTTGCTGTGCATTCCAATTAGCATTTTGTAAATCTGCTCAAGAATTATTTTCACGTTTTAGATGAGACTCCTAAGACCAGGAATGTATTTTCTAATACTGTTCTAGATGTACTCTGGCCCATGAACACCCCCAATGCAACAGCTACTCCATATTTCCAATTGTGCAAATTTCAGTTAATGGCAGGTGTGCCATTCTTAATGCAGCTGATGGTGACCACCTTGTTTCTCACTGTCCTCAGAGCCACCATGGAATTCAGGGTGCACCTTGGGCCCTTTGAATATCACAACAAGCCCCATCAAAATGAATTCACTGGCTCAAAGGATATTTGTAAGCAAAAGGAATTAAAAATACTAAATGGTCAATAAAAGCATCAGTTCACTTGGTTAAATGAAGAAAAAGGCAGAAGGCATAGAGACATTCTTTCTCACCTGAAAGATAGCTTCAAGAGAATGAACTAATGTCACAGCTGTAAATATTTGGGTTGTGCAGGGAGGGTCTTCGCTGTAGCTTAGCTGAGCCTGCACAACCATTCTCTTCCCAACAGTGACCCCTCATGGTCTGTAGTCACTGGGATTCCCTGTCCAGCCAAAGAGAATAAAAAAAAAATCCTCTTTGCTAGTGCAATCGGAGAGAATCTTGTGTAATGTGACCAGCAGTCTTTGACAGGATGCTTTTATACTGCAGTGAGACTTTCATTCCTAATTCTAGTGCCTAACTGGGGAACAAGCTTTCCCAGCCCATAGACAACCCCACCTATCAACAGACCCAGATGCACTGTGCTGGGTGCTGTGGGGATGCAGAAGGAGGCATCACACAGTATTTGCGCCAAGTAGCTTGTAATTTACTTGGAAATTTACTTGGAATTAACAAGTAGCTTGTAATTTACTTGGAAAGATTAAATAAATAAATAAATAAATAAATAATGATAGATAAATAAATAAATAATCAGAAAATCCAGTAAAGGGAAGGCAATAGATCCAAATGCAGCAATATTGGAGTGAAAGTGGTAGGTAGCGAAGAATCCCAGGGTGTATAATCTTAGATCACTGAGCTATTAAGAAGGGGAGGTGGATAGAATATGTGTCTTAGCTACAACAGGAAGTTCCTGCAGAAGAGGAAAGGGAATTACATTGTGGACAGGCAGAGTGGAGCAAGATTACAAAGGCCTTATCGGCCAGGGTAAGGGGAGGTGGATTTTAATTTTCTCAATCTTTTATGATAATCTGGAACAGGGACTTTATAGGCCAGAAGGGAGCTGCTATGAAATTTACCACGACCTCACACAGAGCACCAGTAGAGGAAATGTAATTAAAGAAGAAGGAATTGAACAGGAAGATTCTTCAAAATCAGAATAATGGCTGCTGGGTAGATAAGAGTGGAAAGTTATAATCATAAAATATAAGCATTGTAAGGATCTCAGAGATAATCTACCAAAGCGTTCATTTTATAGGTCAGGAAACTAAGGCCCAAAAGGAGCCTGTCTGGCCTAGGGTCACACAGCTGGTGATGACAGAGCTGAGATCTCCCAGTATCTTTTTCTAAGAATCCTCCAAGAAAAGAAAGCTTGGCTTTCTGTCCTGGGGTGGCAGATTTCTTGAGATTCTGTTGAGCAGTAGATCTGAGTCCTTAGATGGCACTTCTCAGCTTATGAGACAATGCTGGCAGATCCAAGACATGAGATGATTAAGAGTAAAGTCACCTTCATGATCCCATTTTACATCTTGAAAATCTTAACAGCACACCCCTACAGATGTTTTATTTGTTGTAGATGAAATAGATGAAATCAAATGCAGATTTGATGCATTCGATATAGATGTTTGGTGATGTGGTAGGAAATAACTTGAGAGAAAAGCAAGACAAGGTTGCCCCTAAAATTAGCAGTATGGAATAACATAGATTACCTAATTCATACTATAACCTATTTAAATTTTACACAAGAAGAAAAGCTACATTTAGAGAAAAAATATAAACCTAAGTCATTATGGATCTGTGATATAGAAAGGACATGGCAGAGCTCCAGGTTCAGCTCTAGCCGGGACCCACCTAACAGCTGTGTCCTCATGAGCAAATCACTTGCTCTCTCTGTTTTTTTCAACTATAAAATGGAGGTAACATATATATATCATAGGATTGTGAGGATTAAACGCAATAATATATTTGAAAGTGTTTTGAACAGGTGCCAATTGATGCACAAATATGAGTGATTACAGTTGGTAACCAACTTCTCTCCTAGAAAGCTACTCTTGTGACCAAATTAACAGCTCTCTCCAAGAAAAGAAGTCTACTTAGGTGGAATCTTGACAATACCTCCAGCGAACACTGTCCTATGATTAAGGCAGGAAACTGTGTGTGTGTGTGTGTGTGTGCAGATAAACTTCCTCAGTCTCTCTGTTTATATGCGAAGATATTCTCATTTCAAAACCATTGTGGAATTCCTCCCCAAAAGTATCTGAAAGGAACAGGATTGTTCTAAATTTAAGCACATAGGTAGCCATTGGAAGACACCATTAACCTTTCATTATCATCCCTATAGTTTCCAATTGGACTTCAAAATCCACATTGCTTATAAAAGGCCCACTGACAGCCTAACGTCTTGGGATCATACTAACCTCCTTACCTGGGCTGAGAACCTGTAGCATCCACACTGACCAGAAGCGTTTACCACACAGGTCATAAATCACATACAGTTGTGTATGTGATTTAATCACCCAGCCAATAAGAATTCCATTCCTCTGCTCCCAGTTAAAACATACTCACACCCCACATTTGGTTCCATCAAACCTGATGGATTCATTCTAAACCAGAGCCATGGAAAACACTGGGGATACAAAAAAGGGCAAGCTCTGGTCCTGCCACCCAAGTTACAACAGCCTAAAATCTGTTCAACTCATTGGAATACAAAGACTCCAGTCTTCACTAGATAGCATCCAAGGGCGGCTGCCATCTATTCTGCCTCTCCCCATGTACTTCTTCCACCAAGAAGGGGACGCTATTCCACCTCCTCTCAGGCTGACCTAGGAACTTTCTTTGACCAATAAACTGAGGTGAACATGACCCTGTGTCAATGCCAGGCTCAGACTAGAAGCTTCTACTTTTCTTCTTTCTGGGGAAGCTATGAAACCCTTTTCTGGGGAAACCATGCTGTAAAGAACCTTGGGCTAGACTTCTGAATGATTAGATGCCAATAATCACCTGTTACTCTTTCTTCCATGGAGAGAAAGAGACCACTTGAAGGAAAACCAAGACACCAGATGTGAGAGTGAAGCTTTCGTGCACCTTCCTATCTAGCAAACAGTTGAGTGACTCCAGCTGATATCAGGGTGCAAAAGAGTTGCCCAGGCAATCAATCCCTGCCTAAATTTTTGACTCACATAATCATGAAAACAAATTATTGTTTTATTGTTGTCAGGCAGAATATATAGCTGAAAATCAGCAGTGGGAGGATGAACATAGTCAAAACACATATTTAACCTTGTGCAGTGAAAGATTTCTGGAAAAAAACAAACATCACACCACAACCCACTTATCCCTGGTTATTGGGCCATATATCTACACAGATATTAAGTATATAACCCTATATGAGGAACTATGGGCGTTGGGGCCAATCCAAGAGGCACAGGTTGTACCTCCTCCAACCCAAGCTGGTACTACCTTAGCCCTTAGATGGTTTTCTATAAGGAAAGGTGTAAGTCTTCTTTTTCTTTGGCCCCTTTCTAGTTAAAACTTAGACTTAATGTGCTGGGCACATGAGACACCACTTAATATGAATGAATTGATTTCCTGAAGTTTAACCCAGATATCAGTCCCTAGCTTATGACACTCTCTCTCTCTCTCTCTCTCCGAAATCTTTAGCCTTGTCGTATTGAGGTCCAAGACTTAAGATTGAATTGGAGCTAATCAGCCAAGAGAAAAGTAGCTTTGATTTAACAAAAGAGCCCAAGGTGTAGGAGGGTGGAACGAAAGACCCATCTCTTGTGTACTCTTCAGCATACCAATCCTATGTGGGATTACCTCTTCAAAGCTCTTTGGTGGGGACCTGTCTTGTGTCTGAGGGTTTCAAATAAAAGAGTGTTCAGAATGGATTTCTCTATAGCCTTTAATTTCTCCAAATAGGGTCTTCCAGGGTCCCAAACTTTGCCCAACCTTTAGAGCCAAGCATCATGATGGTTCACACACTCACTGCTGCAAGGGGCTGTCATTGATCCAGCACTATTCTCTGAGAAGGAAGACCCTGCCTCCCTGGTTGGTAGGTTTTCCACAAAGATTTTTGTTCAGTGAATCATTGGAAGGCATGATATTGTACATAAGTGAATTTTTCAGAAATTAAAAAACACAACCCTTCAAAACATGCCTTCTTTTCATTCATCAAGTGTTTATTGAGCGCCTGCTGTGTACTAGGGAGTGTGCCAGATACTGGGGATACAGAGGTACAAATCAGAGTTCCTGAGCTCAGATGAATCTCATCAATAATAACCATTTGGCAGGGAGGACAATTTTTGTTGGCAATTTTCCTAACAAAGATTATTTCCTCCCTACTCTTATGTAAAGGAGATGCTGAAGTTGAATGTAGCTTCTTCTCCATAACCCATGATTAAACAGTGAAAATTCTCATGAGTTCCTGAGTTATGTGAGGCTACTTGCCCTGATATAAAACTGTCTATTGCTGTGTTTTCATGTTGGGTCTAAAATGTTTTTCTTTTTCATCCTACACTGTCAGTCTTACTTCTTCCTCATGCCAGTGCCTCTCATAACCCTTTGCAGTTGTGATTCTCCATATCTAGTCTTCCGTAAGCCTTGGCAACATCCGTGACTAAGTGTGTTGAAATCGTGTGTTGAAAGGAGTCAACAAAGGGCTGCATGACAGTCTGAGGAGAAAGGTACTTGGACTTTACTCACCTCAAAAATTCTGTGAGAATCTAGGTCAGTAGTTTTGAAGGGTTTTGTTCTTGCACACAGGATGCAGAGTCCAAGCTGCTCCTGGTCTGGCCTCTGAATAACTGTGGTGTTGGAATAGCATTAGGGCATTATCCGTGGTGAGATAAAGCATTCAGGGTAACTGCAACCAGAAGAACTTCAAGTATTCTGCTATGTGGAAGCTTCTACAAAGCTGGAATCATTTCAGGCTCATATATGCCCTTTGAAAAGTGGGGGCTCCACTCATTTTTATGTGATCAATTTCAAAGTCTATGTGAGTTAATGTGTTTGATGGTAGCATTGCTTCTGGTGGGGGAAGGCTCTTTAGAAATCACATTCCTTTTGTTTAAAGTCCAGAGGCCAAGGGCAAAGACTGGTTTCAAGAGAGAGCAAATGATGCCAGGTGGCAAGGTAGAGTCATGAGCTAATCTCACCCAGGGGTTTGCATTTGAGCCCCACTTTTTCTAGTAACTAAATCTGGCTCAACAGTTTCATAAAGCGAAACATGCCAGGCTCAAGAACCCAAATCAGGAAGAAGGTAGAAAGGGAAGAAACACCTTTGTTTAGGGTCTTGAGCTGCCATGGGCTTTGGGGCCTCACACCCATTCAGGTGCAGTGAGATTGTGCCTTTGCTCTGGGATGTACTTGGAGTCTAAGGAAGTAAAGCTGCAACTCTGGAGCTGGGAGAGACCTTCAGAGTTCACTTTGCATGTGTTCCTTCTATGATTCCACTCTCTACTCCTCTCTGTACATTATCCCTTTATGAGACCTTCTGATGTTGAAGGGATAATTCTAGAGCTCGGTGGCAAGTCTCAGAAATAGAGTACTGAGGCCCAAAGAATAACTAAACTAGTTCAAACATCCAAATTTATAGATAGGAATAAAAGAGAGAGAGAGAGAGAAGTCCAGAGAGGTCTGTTGACTTACTCAGGATAGCAATGCAGGGTGAGTCAGAATTAAAACTCAAGCCCAGTGGTTTTTTTCATCATACATGAGTCTTAGTCAGTTCAAGCTACTGTAATAGAGTACCATAGACTGGGGTGCTCAACAACAATCATTTATTTCTCACACATCTGGAGGCCAAAGTCCAACATCAGAAGGCCAGCACATTTGGGTTCTTGATGAAAGCCCTCTTCCTGGTTTACAGATCGGCATCTTCTTATTGGGGCAGAAAGATCATCTCTCTTGTGTCTCCTCTTATAAAAGCACTCGTCCCCTTCATGAGGGCTTCACCCTCAGGACCCAGTCACCTCCCAAAGGCCACACCTCCTAATACCATCACATTGGGGGTTAGGATTCCAACATAGGAGTTTTGGGAAAGACACAAACATTCTATAACACCTAATACAGCTTGTTAGGTCTATAACACCTAATACAGCTTGTTGAGCTTCTGCATTTTATTTCACCTCAAACACTTGTGATGAAGACCTCGTAAATTTAACCCTTTAGTTGATTAATTAATTAATAATAGTAAAAATGTTCATGTTGTTTACACGTACTTTTAAGTATCTGTAAAATGGGAGAGTTGGACTAGACGAACTCTAATGTTCCTTAAGATATGCGGCCACAAACATATTAAAAATATTGAAAAAGCATTTCAAGTGTCAGAGGAACTTTGGAGTTCATCTGGTCCAACTTTTTCATTTTACAAATAACTGTTCAAAGTCAAGCAAGTGGGCGCCTGGGTGGCTCAGTGGGTTAGGCCACTGCCTTCGGCTCGGGTCATGATCTCAGGGTCCTGGGATGGAGTCCCACATCGGGCTCTCTGCTCAGCAGAGAGCCTTCCTCTCTATCTGCCTGCCTCTGTCTACTTGTGTTCTCTGTCAAATAAATAAAATCTTAAAAAAAAAAAAAAAAAGTCAAGCAAGGGAGAAATAGGGCCTACATGGAGGATGTGTGATCTGGACGAAGGGTTGAAAATGGAGCAGAAGCATGTAAAATTACAGATTTAGGAGACTCAGAGATCATTATTCCTACCTTGCATTAGCTAAAGGGTGACCTGAGATAGACAGGCAAACTGGCTAGTTCATGGTCAGTTAATGGCAGAGCTGGTTCCTAAATCCTGGCACCCTTATTCTCAGCCCTATGTGTCTGGCACCGCAGGGCATCTTTGCAACCATTGACAGGATAAAAATATATATATATTCTCCAAACATTACTATATTGTAAAATCTCAGCTCTCTGGAATTCTCAGGAAATGAGGCACTCTGGTTAAGTGAACTAGCTGGTTAATGAGACCCCAGGTCTGGTCCATGTCTGTAATCCTTGCCTACTTTCCCATCTGCTCTGATACCTGATCCTTCACCAAGAGGCAACCAGAAAGCTCTTCCTGTTTCTGCTCTGGCTTTTGGAAATCTTTCCAAAATGTCAGGTTCCCATTTTCTTTTTATACTGAGTCAAGTTTAGTGAACATCACTGGGCCTTTGTTTGCTGATGAAGGATCTTGCTAGCACTATATAACACTTGCTATTAGTGACAAGGCTGGGATAGGTTATTTTACACACTTCCAGTATTTCTGACAACTTTTCCAACTTAAGCTGAATGTGACAAATAGACCCAGATTTTGTTGAAAATGTAATTTGTTTCTACCTTTTTCTAGTCTGCAGTTTATGTGATGGGAATAAAAGTTAAGAAATGAAGATTCGTTGGATTGCCAAGTACATAGGCTCAGTTCCTTTGTGACATTCTCACTGAATCCCCCTTACCACACTGTGAGGTTGGTATTTCCACCTTTGTTTCTCAGATGAGGAGTCTGAACCTTAGGGAGGTTCAATAACTTGCCCACAATTGTACAAACAACGATGGGCCTAGGATTTGAACCTAGATCTTGATCTGTGGTTAGCAATGAGTACACAAGGGCATATATCTCTAACTGCTTGACTTTAAGCAAAAGCCCTAGTGTTAGCCAGTCCTATCTGGAGGCAAAATGGAAACATTTGGTGGCTCTTCATCGTTGAGGGGTCACTTTTCCTGCCTGGGCCTCAGTTTCCTCATTTGTAAAATAGAAAAGAATTGAGAAAACCAGAACCCACTTACCAAACAGTTTATATCAACCAGCATGAATGCCTTTTCTTCTTTACCACAGCTGGACTTATAACTATGGGCAATGAAGGAAACCTATCCATTTCTTATCATTTGATGACGTTTAATCAGAGTGACAACATGGCAATGAATGAGCAGTTCAGAAAAATGGATAAGAGGGACGGGCTATGTTTCCCCAAGCCAATAGAATACATATTAGGGGCGCCTGGGTGGCTCAGTGGGTTAAGCCGCTGCCTTCGGCTCGGGTCGTGATCCCAGGGTCCTGGGATCGAGCCCCACATCGGGCTCTCTGCTCAGCAGGGAGCCTGCTTCCCTCTCTCTCTGCCTGCCTCTCCATCTACTTGTGATTTCTCTCTGTCAAATAAATAAATAAAATCTTTAAAAAAAAAAAAAGAATACATATTAAATATGAGTAAAGAAACCATACATTCTAGAGTTTAATCTTTAAATACTGGAATGCTAAGAACGTTGACCTCTTTCTTTGCAGGCTGTCCAAGAGGGCTTCTTGAAGTACGTGAGATTCATTATATTGTGTGTGAGAGAGAAAGACCGTGGCAAATCAAAGACCGTGTGTTCTAATGTCTGTTAGTGCTGAGAGAAGGCAGGACTGGGATGATCTTGACGAGGGTATGGAGTGTGTGTTGGTATCCTAGAACTTCCATAACAAAGAAATACAAACTAGGTAGATTAAAACAGCAGAAAGTTTTTCTCTCAGTTTTGGAAGCTAAACCTTGAAATCCAGGTGTTGGCACAGTGAGTTCCTTCTGGGGCTCTGAGAAAGAATCCATTCCATGCCTCTCTCCTAGCTTCTAGTGATGGCCAGCAATCCTTGGCACTCTTAGACTTAGAGATACATCACTTCAATCTCTGCCTCTGTCCTCACATGTGATTTTCCATGTGTGTCCCTTCTTCTTAACAGGATAGTTAGTCTTATTGGATTAAGGTCATACTTTTCCAGTATGACCGCATCTTAACTTAGTTAATTACATCTGCCACAATTTTATCTCCAAATAACTTAGCAACCGAAAAGCACCTTCATTTAGTCCCATGACTTCCAAGGTCAAGAATCTAGGAGCAGCTTAGTGGGACTGCAGTCAGGCTGCTAGCCAGAGGCTTCAGTTCCCTGACACTTGGGCCTGCCTATAGGTGGGGCTCATACAACATGGTGGCTTACTGTCCCAGAACAAGAAATTTGAGAGGGAAGGGGAGGGAAAAAGAAGAAGCTGCAGTCTTTTTTATAACCTAATCTCCAAAGAAACTTACCACACTCCAGATTCCTGCCATGAGTCACAAACACTAACCCCAGTGCATTAGGGGCGGGGGTTGTACAGCGATGTGGCTAGCAGGAGGGGAGATCACTGTGGTCATCTTGGATTCTGGTTACCTTATTATTTAAAGCCATGAGACAGAGAGATCACCAAAGACCCCTTCCGCTTCCTTTTTTCCTTCTTTTGTCCTTTCTTCCCCTCTCTGTCTTCCTTCCTGCCCCATCCTGGTGACCACCTCCCATGCAGCAGGCCTGTCTGTGTAAAGCCACCGGGGTCAAAGACAGCCTAAATGCAACCCTGGTCCCTGAGGAGCTGTCAGGGGTGATGAGGCAGCCAGGCAAACAAACCCTCTCCATGCGTCATCTTCTCCCACCGCTGGGCAGACAGGGTGCCCCGGGGGCTCACAAGAAGAGACAGGGGACTCTGGGTAGATGTGGGCATCCGAGGAAACTTCACTACGGAACTTGGAGCCATTGACGGGCAACCCTGCCTAGAATAGGTGGAAACCGTTTCAGGGAGACTGTTGGAGAGCAAGAATGAGAGGACAGTTGGACTTGTGGGGAAGGTGGACCCAAGACCATCCCACCTGTCCTGGGCTGGCGTACTGTCTGTGCATTGCAGTGCCTCCCTTGCTTCTAGAAACCCTCCTGTCAGGACATGGATGCTCTCTGCCAACAGAGGGGGCACCTCAGCAGGCCAGGCAGAGGGAGTCTGCTAGGCCAAGAGCTGGGTGCATCTCTGCACAGGTGGGAACTGGAATGGTCTCCGAGCTGAGGGTGAGATCAAATCGAGACTCTGCCTCTATCCCCGTGGCAGCCAGCCTTGCTGGAGGCCAGCCAGGCAGCCCCATCGATCCCAGACCATGCAGGAGAGCCTTTGAAATACGGCTGCCTCTTCCTGGGTCTGCTCCCCGTGCCCCCGTGGTGTCATTTCCAAATCCATTACATTCCAATGGCTTTGGGATCTTTTAATTACATGTGACGAAGCCCTGCCATTGCTGGAATTAGATGGCCTGTGTTGACGATTTATAGGCCTCAGCTTTCACGCAAGCAGGGTAATAAATAACATGAAATGGGCCCTTCAGTATTAAAAACTTCAGAGCTACCCACTAAGCCATGACAGAAAGAAAAAAAAATGAAAGGGTAAAAAAATAAAAACACAGTAATGTCTGTGTCTCATGTATTTAAAATACTGTATGTGAAACAGGGAGTGTCAAAAATATGGGGTGCTGAGCAATAGGCAACGCATAAAATTTTATCTCTGGTATGAGGATTTCCAACCACGTAATGAGGCCTTTCCTTTTTTTTTCTTTTCCTTTTTTTTTTCCCCCCCTTAAATCCTGGGTAATTCATGCCTGATGAGGTGATGGAGAGGGTAGGTTGGCTGGCACACCCATTTTTGTGTCCCCAGATTTCATGGCAAGGTAAGGCCCGCAGGGTGAAGCAGTCTCCAGCCCCCTGGTCCGCATCTGGACTCCCCTTCTGGCCCCCTTGACCAGCTAGCTTCTTTCCCTTCCTCAGACATCTGCTCATGCCGGGCTCCGGAGCTGGGATGATCTCCCCAATCTTTTCCAGTTCAGCACCATTTTCTGACCTCCCCCAGTGCCCAAAGGCCTCCCCTGGCTTCGTGGACATCCACCCCAAACACAGCGCGTTCAGGGGTAGTCAGAGGCCGGCTCAGTGAGTTGCTAGGCCTGGTCGTGCTCACAGGTATTAGCTGTCCTGCCAGCCACAGGGCTCCCTGTGCACCAGGGACCGGACGTCTGACTTCCTTTCTTCTCCCCTTCGGCACCTGGCACAGGGCTGAGCACTTGGCCCACACTTTACAAGTTAGTGGGATTAAGAAACTGAGAATCAGGAATTTTGTAGGGTGGTAGTCCAGAGAGGCAAGAGAGAGCACATGGGGAAGATGACAAGAGGGAAGGGATGGGGCCAGAGGAGAAGGAGAAGCATCTCATGTCAGCCCTTTGGTTTAGAAGGAACTGGAGCTCAGAATCCCTCAAGCACGGTGAGGCCTCCTCGAGGGACAACAGTACCAATGGGGATCAAAGACCTTTGAGATCCAGGGCCATTCTGAGAGTGAGGGTGTTTTGTGTCCCTTGACAGCGGGAGTCTATGGTCTTCTTGCCAGAGCTCTGCCTCTCCCACAATGCAGCTGTGTGTGTGTGTCTGTGTGTCCCTAGCTCTCATCTGCTTCCACTATCAACAGCCCTAAAAGCCCAATTCGGAGATCAGTTTGGCCCACTGAAGTCACAGTGCCCTTTAAGCAAATCTCTCAAACCAAGACCTGCTTGGAAGCACCTGGCCAGCCTGGAGATAGGCTGCCGGGATCAGGTGCCCACCGCAGTCAAGTCATCCAGCTCTGAGGGACAGGCTTCCAGGCACCAGATTAGCTGCTCAGATAAAGAATGGCTGTGGGGAAGCTAAGGAAGGACAGGTTTTCTCAGAGCTTCTAATACAGAAGAGGTTTACTTGGGCCTTAAATGTTGGTTCGTATGTAAATAGATAGAGGTCACTCCAAACCTGAGACAGTGACTGACTGAAGAGCTTGATCTAACGCTGTCGAGTAGCTTTCAGATGTCCATGCCTTATGGATAAAATAAGATCGAGGTTTTCAAATCTGAAAGAAGGGGAGCGAATTGGCAGTGGGCACAGAGCCGGGTGGGACTGTGTGAGGTCATCAGCGTGAGGTCATCAGGCTGTCTGCTTTGCCTATGGCTAAGGCTTCCTGAAGTGTAATCTCCATATGGACAGGAAGCAAGGGCGCCACACTGCTGTGTCCCCAGCATGCAGAACAGGGTCTTACACAAAATGGGTACTTTTTTTCTGTTAAGTGAATTAATAATGTTCAAAAGCAGAGACCTCTTCCTGAGAGCAGACTAATTCCTTTGACAAACATTATAAGGTGCATTTATCCTAGAGGCTTGTTAGATAAAAGAGAAAAGGGGCTTTTGCTTTGGGTCCCCCAGGCATCAGCAGTCAGAAAGCCTCACTTAGGTTTTCAGCTCAGTTGCCTGAAATAGCTTCCAGGACTATCACAAACGTGTATTTCTCTGCTTAATAATAACTTTCTAGTCTCTATGGGCTCAGAAATCTCAGAGGGCATGGCTGACAACTGCCGTGAGTGACTCTGGAAGCCCCATGGGAACCCAGAGTCGATGGTCCAGGCCAAAATATTGTCACCAAGGACTGCTTCTTCTGAAGGATGGGCAAGGGAAGCAGAATCGCGCTAACCCAGCAATGCCAATGTCTCAAGCGCAAAGGGTATTAGAGTGGAATTTGGTGAAAGAACAGAGAAATGAGGAGGTTGGATTTAAGATGCAGAAAGTAATGTGCAATGGGAAGCTTCTGAGTGATTTGTGTATTTTCTTTGTTTTCCATGAACTTCCTACAGCAGATAAACAATAATAGTATCCAAAAAGATGTATCTTATGTTATACAAGAAAAAAAAGAATTCTTGAAATAGCAAGTAAAAATTGAATTCCATTTTCCCACTGACTTACATTACTAGGTCTCATAGAATCAGGGAAGTATTGTCTAGTAGATCTAGAAGGTACCCTAGAGGTTTAACTCAAAACTCCTCCTTTCTACAGAGGTAGGGCATGACACTGCAGGGTTTCGTAACAAATGTAAAAACATGAAAGTGGGGTTTCTGCGGTGACAGGGAGGCTAGGCTGATCAGCATCAGCTATTAGCTCACTGTACTGCCCTCGGAGGTTGGATGTGGCCCTAGACCCCCGGGGTGTTGTTTATTTAATATTAGCTAAGACTTGCTTAATATGTAATTGTTCTCTATTATTTAACATTGTTTAATATTTGTTTTTAAATTGACAATTTTTAAAAAATTAGCCTTCTCCTAGATAATACCTACAGTAGCAGGTTTTTATAAAGTTGAAAGATAGATACATAGAAATACATACACATATATGATGTCTTTAATATATTTTAAAATACTATTATTAATTTTACATTATATACATCCAGACATACTTTAGAAATATTGTGGGTTTCATTCCTGACCATTGCAATAAAACAAATATTACAATACAATAAGTCAAATAAATGTTTTGGTTTCCCAGTGGACATAAAAGCTATGTTTACAATATACTGTAGTCTATTAAGTGTGCAATAGCATTATGTATAAAAAATGTACATGCTTTAATTTAAAAATACTTTGGCTACAAAATGCTAACAGTCATCTGAGTTTTCAGAGAGGTACAATCACCAATCACAGATCACCATGACAAATATAATAATAACCTATCCTTTTAGTCTTCTTACTCTCCATAAGAAGCTTTTATTAAAATGGTACCATGATTTCTGTTTTTACTTAATAGGTCATGAGCATATGTCCATGTGACTACACTATAACAAGTAGGATAATGTATAATATGATAATAATTTGCTATATTGCGAGAATTACCAAAATGGAACAGAGACACAAAGTGAGCGAATACAGTTGGAAAACTGGCACGTATAGACTTGCTTAATGCAGGGCTGCCACGTAGCTCCAATTTGTAAAAAAAAAAAAAAATGCTGTATCTGAGGAGTACAATAAAGTAAAGCACAATACAATGAGGTGTCCCTATAACTAGCTGCACATCAAAATAAATATATAAAAATCAAAACATATACATCAAAACAATTCAGCGTCCATCCATGGATGTCCTGCTGTCATCTTGCATCTACCGGTGGTATAGACTTGCCCTTTGGAAGTACAAGGACTAGGTGATTTTGAGGACCCCTTCTAATTTAAGATTCTCTGATTTCAGAAAACAGGTTTAGTTCTGTGAGTATTGGCCACATCTGGAACATCTTCTCTTTTCTTTTCCATCTCCCTAAATCATGGCCCTGCTCATCTCATCTCCTCTGTGAAGGCTTCTGAGCAGGCCATGGTACCCTCCAATTCTCTTCCTGAATTATTGCCACTGAGATATAATCATGGAACTCTCCTTGTTTCGTCAATTACTGTGTATGACTAGTAAATGTGATGTCTGTCTCCCATTCATTAATAAGCTTCTGTATGACTCATACGACTTTGATCTATATTTGTATTTGTGCCTAATAGTGGCTTTCTCATGGTAATTGCTCTAAGCTTCTTTTTTAAAATGAACACAAACAAAACAAAATTTTGGATACAATATATGGCTACGGTAAAAATAACTTAGAAAAGACAGAAGAGCAAAAAGAAAAAGAAAAAAAAAGCTTTAACCTTCCATGATTCCCTTCCCAGCAAAACCAGTTTATCCATCTGGTTATATATCCTTTTAGTCTTCTAACTATCCATATGAAAATGATCATTTTTTTTTACCTTTTTCTAATTATCATGAACATGATACATGAACACATAAGCATGTGATGTTTATCAGAAATGTCATTTTTAGCAGTCACATAATAACTTACTATGGGTCGCAAACTCAGCGACTCTCAAGTGGAACACCACTACCCAGAGACAAGCCTTTTATGCATACCATAGTGTTGACCTACCCAACATTTATAAAGGATATGTTAGAGACTCTTGAAGGGCTCAGTCAATTAAGTGTCTCCCTTTGGCTCAGGTCATGATCTCAGGGTCCTGCGATCCACCCCTGCCTCTCCCTCTGTGCTCAGTGGTGAGTGTGCTACTCCCTCTCCCTCTGCCTGCTCATCCTTGCTCTCTCTCTCTGTCTCTCTCTCTCGTGCTGTCTTTCAAAAGAATAAATAAAATCTTTAAAAAGAATGTTAGAATTAGTTGCCAGTATCTGAATATTAGGAGGCTTCACATAAAAGTCCATAATTTCTACTTTTCTTTAAAAAATGGTAATATCACATTCCCATCAGGCTGCATAGGGGGAGCTGTGTGGAAGCTGATTTCTTTAGATGGAGCTTGTGTTCTCTCTTTGCCTCAGTCCCCACCATGCCCTTTGGCATCCCTGAAACTAATGTTAAGGGTCAGTTGCTATTTATCAGACTCATAGGCTGATTTTCTTTTCTACAGTCAAGAGAAAAGTGAAATTTTTCTTGTACTCATATGTCTATCAAAAGCTAAGCCAAAAGGGAAAATTAAACACATGTTCACAATTTCCAAACTGTGTGTCAAGGAACTCCAGGGTGCCACAGTGAACCCACAAGGGTAGTACAAGGTATTTTTAATTATCAAAGAACACACCATTATCCTCAGAACTGTCAGATACTACACAAACTACCAGCTTGAGGGAATTCAGAGATTCAGTATTATATCATGCTATATATATATGGTATCATCATATCTTTGCAAAACTGGGTTTTCATTAGTTGTTGTATTAAAAAGAAAGTAGCAGGGGCACCTGGTGGCTCAGTCAGTTAAGCATCTTCCATCAGCTCAGGTCAAGATCTCAGGTTCCTGAGATCAAGTCCCACATCGGGCTTCCTGCTCAGCAGGGAATCTGCTTTTCCATCTGTCCTTCCCCATGCTCATGCTTGCTCTCTCTCTCAAATAAATAAAATCTTCAAGCAAAAAGAAAGTACCATACAAAAATCAGTGTGGAACAGGAAATGAGGGGATATATCCAAGGATATATCCTGATTCCAAGGTTTGACTAATTGTACAATGGCCAACAGGTGCACATATTCTATTAATAAATAATTATTATTTAAGAATGAACTAAATATATTTTTTTCTTTCAACTTATCTGTAAAAAATTTTTTCAAACAGCTACTAAGTTGTCAGGAAATAAAGACTTACCAGCTTATTTGGACCTACATACTTAATAAACCTAAATACGTGCCATCTATTTTGGCTTAGAGTGCTGTAAAAATATTACTGAGACAAAGTTTGGGGACCTTTGGCACATTCCTTGTGCATCTAAAGACACAGCACTAACTGGTTTCCCTCCAGCCCACAGGACTGTGTCGCTAGATCTTGTCGGGGCTGTGTTAGATACATCTAATGCGTGTTCCCTATCCCTGAGAGATTTATGTTGCTTTTTTACTGTTTAACAAAGAGGAGCATCTTCGTAGCTAATATTCCCATACAGTCAAGATTGTCTTCTTAGAATAATCCCCTAGAAAAAGAATTGCTGAGTTAGATTAGCCAGACATTTAAGGCTTTTGAAATTATTTCTGGGTTGACTCAGCTTCATTTGAGAATCCCCAAGACAAAGAAAACTGTTTGACACACAAATTATGCTGAATATGTGGGAACTGAATTGAATGGAGTCGAATCACATCGAAGCAAACCAAATCGAACTGAATCTCTAAAAGTACACATGCCTTTACTTTTCTTTGCCTTATGTTGACTCTACCTCTGATGCAGACTCTAGAAGTAGCAGTCCATGTCCCAGGAACAGAGGAGCTCTTGCTATCGGAAGGGAGCCTGTGCATGGGTTCTTTTACGAAAGAATCTTTTCTGAGCCCTAAAGGCCAAAGAGCTTAATAGTTAAGCCGGACTGAATCTAGACTCATTTCAGATCCGCCCTTGACTAGCTGATTTCTTTAAGCACATCACCTAACCACTATGCCTCAATTCCCCCATCTCTACAATGGGAATCATAATAGAATACGCCTCAGGGGATTTTGATAAAGATAAAACTGTGATCATCTACATAAACACTTTGCACAGTGCCTGGCACATTGTAAGCTCTCCAAGATAGCTGTTCGTTTTATTTGTTCTCCTGGAAGCTTCTAGATGTCCTCATAGGAAGATCCACGTGGATCTTCCTTCCTTTCTGCAGGCTGCTTGCTGTGGCTGCGGGCTAGAGGCATAAGGAAGACACCCATCCATGTCCAGCCTTCTTACCCCAGAAACTAATCCATTTCCCATCGTGGTCCCTGGATCCCTTTGAACCTACCTGAGCAAGAGGTGCTTTCTAACACCTTTCTAACTAGGGTTCAGGCCAGGAAGCCCAGGGCTTCTTTTTTTCCCAGGTAAGGGCAGCTACCAGAGCACCCTGGTCTGATACTTAGTTCATCTACCTGGCTACTGCATCAAGCCAAGAAGATTGCCATCTGAGGGAAGCAAAAGAAAAAAAAATAATATTGATTTTGGCTTAAGAGGCATGAAGGGCTTGTTTCTCATCTTCATCATATTTAGAAACCCATTGGTTTGAACGTTGGAGGGCCAGATACCATTCATAGAGAATCATTTTGGGGAAATTTAAAGCCTGACTCTGTCTCTGAAATGCCCCTTGCCTCCAATCCTCTCCTAGTCTGCCTCATCCTGCAGTAATTCCTCTCCTGACTTCTTGGGTATTTTCAGCCAAGACAGAGCTGTGGAATGGGAAGCAAGCTGCTCTGGCATAAACTTAGCCAGACAGTGGGAATGCCCACAAGCCCTCACAGATGCCGCAGTCCCACAGCCTGTGCTGTAACTGGTACAGCCCTTAGCTTGACATGCAGGAACTGCTGTCTGAGTCCCTGCCCTACCCCTCCTGGGCCTTCTGCTGACAGCCCGGTGACAATGGGCTCATTTAGTCTCCTCAACCCTCCATTTACAATGGGGATGACAATGTCTATCATCTATGAGATAATAAAATAAGAAGACCTCCATGAACGTGCCTGGTAAAATACATATGTAACTGTGAGGAATTTAAATTAAGGAAGGAAACAGCAACCCACTGTGTGTTGATCTGGCCCAGGAAGACTTCTTAGAGAAGAGCAACTTTGGAGAACAGAGGGCGTCATACCAGGTGGATAATGAGAAAGACTTGGAGGAAAAGGGTAGGCCTGGGGTCGATTGAGAAGGATAGAACTGAGAGGCACACAGGGAATAGTATCACAGACTCCAGTGAGACTTGGTAACCCAGTAACTAGAGTCTTTTCCCACTAACCAGTTATTCAAAATTATTAAGAATCTTCCAAGGGGTCAGCCTGGTGCTCAGTTAATTTCAGGTGTCCAGACATTCTGTAATCTGTAGGAGGTAAGATTGTCAAAGTCAGAACAACCAGACAGGGATCCAAGAGTCATGAGTGCAGGGCTAGGTGGCCAGTGGGAGTTCTCCAAAAAGAGAAAAATCACCCCGACCTCCAGGCTGACGATGGGGCCCCAGGTTGTCAAAAGCCCATGAGCTTCTCCCAGTAGCATGTGAACAACATTTCCTTCTATGAGGAATAAGACCCTGGGGAATGGGCCACAGGAAAAATGATTTTTGATGGGGCAAGACAAGCAGTAGAAGAAGCAGGTAGAAGAATCACTGCTTCAGAGCGTGCTGGGATCAGGGTTCACCCCCAGCTGCACACGCTCAAGGCACACAAGCAGAGGCTTAGGTGGACGGTACCGCCTAAAGTGGGAACAGAGCTTCAGCCTCATCACGTGACAATCTGAGGCAACCTGCTGGTGACCCAGATGGAGCCCAGGCATAGGGTGCTGGGGCTTCAGCAATGGGTGTTGCAAAGGCCCCGAGGGCCCTAGTGAAGGTGAGGAGGGGCCCCAGAGTGTAGAGAGCAGTGCTCTTGTCCCACATGACTGCCTCTCTGCCGTCTGCCTTGGCACAGCCTGTGCCCTCTGCTTCCCTTCCAGGATCTGGGGTTTGTGTTGCTGTTTGCATGGAAGTATATAATGGACCAGGGCTGGAAACATGACCATAAAAGGCTCCTTCACCATTCTCTAGATGGGCCGCTAAAGAAATAGGAACGTGGCTTCCGGTTCGTCCTGCTCTAACCCCAGTGGGCACGTGGGGCTGAGAACCTCGGGTGCCTCAGACTTTCGGACGTGTTGCTGGCATGCGGGGGCCAGAGCCAGCCACGCGGGGGAAGCCCTGGGAGGAAGCCTGGAGCAGCTGCCGTCTCAAACCTCACACACCACCTCTGTGTGGCCTGGGCCCTGCCTTCCGCAGACAGGAGACACTTGTGAACAGGAAGAGGGAGAGGGAGGGAAGCAGAGGGAAGAAATCCATTCCACCTCACAGCTTTCCATCCCCACCCCAGTGGAGCGTGGGTAATTCGTTACGCCTAATGAGCAAGTGCCTCCTTCTACGGAGGCAGGAACGCCGGTGGGAGGATGAGGCGAGTTGCCATGGGAGACCAAGGGACCCCACTGACGTCTGTGCCGCCTGGCAAGGGAGTCTTCTTGGGAGGAAGGAGCGGCTGTCTCCTTCCGTCAGGGTAATAAGCCCTTGCTTTGTGCAGAGTTTTACGCGTTCCGAGACACTTTTACATCGATTGTTATATTAGAGCTGAGCTTCATAACCGCCCAATGAAGTAGGTGGGCCTGGTGTTACTTTCTTTTTTTCAAGTGAAAAGACTAAGGCTCAGGGTAGTTAAAGAAATTGTCCAAAGTCAGGAAAGTAATAAATGGATCCCCAGATGCCCGTTTTCCAAATGCTTGTCTGTATGTGTCTTGTTTTTAATAAAGGGCACGTCACTGGACTGAGGGCAGTCGGGGGAGCTTGAAGGATATCCAGCCCACAGAACTCCAACCCACAATTTAAGGTGAATCAAAGGAAGTCCAACTTCACGCTGAGGAGGACAAACCCACAGACCCCATTGCCAGAGAGTTTAGGTAAATGCACGCGTTGCAGTTGGAGTAAGTGACCCTGGAGACCAGGGAAGGGCGTGTCTAGCAGACACAGGGCTCCCTGCCCTTACCCTCTGACCTTCCCAGGCTGACCTCTCAGCACCACCCACACCTCCTGTGCCCCAGCCGCTCAGAACGACAGCTGCTTCCTGAATCCACCATTTCCATGCCTTTGTGCTTCCTCTTCCTGAAACTTCAAGTTCAAGTGTCGAAGATTTTTAAATCCCATAAAGAGTTCATTGCTTTCTCCTCTTGAAATGAAAAGAGTCGTATACCACCCCCTTCCATCATCTATCTCCTTCACTAGACTGTGAGCTCTTTGAAGGTAGGAATGATTATTTATTCATTACTCAATCCCCAGCACCTGCCAAGGGACCTGCACTTACTAGCATCCTAACAGATGTGTATTAATTGAATGTTTCCATCATCACTGCCATCTTAATTTAAACCAGAATTACTCACTGAGCATCTCCTTGAGCTGGCAGTTATGTAGGCAATGGGATATGAGATACTAGCCCCACAATCCAGAGCGCATGGAGAGCTGTGGCAAAGCAGGAGAAGGCTGTGCACTATATTGAATTCGGATGATTTAATTGACACTATATGAGTCCAAGTGTGGTGAAAATCTGAGCTGTTCCAAAAAGGATCTGAGGAGCCTTGAAGGAAAAGAAGCAGTCCGAAGGCATTCCAAGAGTTTATTAAAGTCCCTCCCAGACTGGGTTCTATGGCAGTTGCAAGATCAACATAAAATACACTCTCAGTTGTCACAGAACTGAGAAGTACAAGGCCAGCACAGCTGAGGAGAACAGAAGAAAAGTAAGGACTCAGTTCTAAGGAGCTGCCTCTTACCACCATGATGATGTCAGAGAAGAGAGGGCTAGAGTCATCAGGAAGGCTTCATGGAAGAGGGGACATGAGCTGGGCTTTGAATTGCCCTTAGGTGCAGGAAGATAAACATCCCTAGAACAAGAAACAACCATGAACCTAGAAGCAATAATTAACCTGTACAGCTTGAAACAATCAATGAGTAGCCCTAAATCTATTCCTGTACCCTAGGACAGGTTCTGCCATGGGCAGAAAAGACATGAAAACACGGCACCTTCTTTTGTACCAAGACACTGATTTTTTTTAATATGGATAATTAAAAAAAATAAAGAAAGAAAGAACTCCAGATGGATTTTAAACACAGTGGGGAATTGGGCGGTGTGATGGCAGATGGCTATTTCAGCTGCACATGGGTAAAAATAATTTCAACTCCCCAATACCCAGGACTGCTCTGAACTTGTGAAAACCTCTTAAGGCAAAGCTGCAGTGCAATGCTCAAAGCACAGAGCCGTAGCAGATGGGGTCTGAGGGCCTGGAGCTCACCGACAGGAAAATATCTATTGTTGTTAGATGCAGCAGTGGGCACCCCAGACAAAGGTTCTGTTCTCCAGGGGCTGATATTCTGGTGGGGAGCCGCAGACAAAAGTAAATATGAAGTCAGGTGTTGCCGGAGCCTGTGGGGTGAAATCCAGCAGGGAAGAAGGATCAGGAGTACTGGGGCAGGTGGTGGCTGTGCTAGATAGGGTCAGGAGCAAGGGTACAGCATGAGCGGCGACCTGGAAGGGGAAGGAGTCCAGCCACCAGAACACCTGGGACAGGTGCACTGTGGGCGGAGAGGAACAGCGACACCAAAGGTATGAGGGAGTAGCTTGACCAACGTGTTTGAGGAAGAGCAGGGCCTGGGGTAATGTGAGCAAAGGGGAGAGTAATAGTAGAGGAGGCCAGGGCAGGAGGCCACGGCAGGGGTTTGGCTGGACTTGGAGTGGATGGAAGCCACTGGAGGGGTTAAACCTCGGAGACCTGACATTTGGGAGGGAGCGCCCTGGCCACAGTGTTAGGGGCAGGACATAAGGGAGAAACTTGCTCAGACCGCGGTAGCAATCACGGTGAGCGGGGATGGTGACCTACACCACCAACAGAGTAGACTAAGGGCTCCCAAACTTCCGAGCTCATATCTCCTTTTTGCACTAACTAACCTCCCAGCGTGATAACAGTTACCATTTTTGTATCTCTTGATTAGACAACCACTCCATGTCCATGTTTCTAAATGATTTTAAATGAACCCACCATGTTTACATCTCCATGGGATTTACATACATTTTTTTTTTTAAAGTTGCACAGGGATGTGTGCGAATTGCATTATTTGGTCTGCAGACTGCTTAGTAAGGAGATGATTTTCAGGCCCTTCCTTGCATTGTGGCCCAAAACCAGGTGGCTGAAATGTTGCTTCTCTCACTTTTCCCATTATATTGGCCAGCACAGGACTTGTTCCCGTAGGTCTCTCTGCTAGAAGGGGTCGAATAAGCCCACGTGAGCGAGAGTGTCAGTGGGCAATGATAACTGAGCGGGGATTCATAACTTGGAGTTGATCCATAGCGGGGATTTGGAAGATCCAAGAATAGCCCTAAATTGTAGGCAAAATATGTGTGAGTGTGTGCGGTGCAAGGTCAACTTTCATTAGATTCTCAAGGGTGCCTCACGAAGAACAAGAGGGAAGGGGGTAGGAACCACAAATTTGATGCATTACTTCTCCCAGATACCATACGTGTTTTAACAAGGACTTCCAGTGCTGAACCCCAAAGAGTGAGCACCAGAGGACAGACATTTTGAAACCATAAGGCTTCAATTCATCCTGAGCAGAAAGACCGGCACAAAGTATAGATAAAAACATAACATCTCAGATTCCAGAAAGACAACTTCTTGTCCCTCCTACTAAAGTCAGTCTTGAACCCTGCCACTACTAAGCTCAATAAGAATGTGTGGAATGAAAAAAAAAAAAGAAAGCACCATACAAGTGTTCCCATTTAAGAAAGGATCATCTGTAAGGAACTCATGTATTTGGAGAAATTGAATAAATAAATAAATAATCCTGAGAGTCTGTATGTTACCTTTGGATAAATCATGCTTGATGCTTGAGTTGAAGGTCAGGAGCATTACAATGCCCTGCTTACTTCACCAAGGTGCATAAAGGCTGAAGCTAGTAGCATGGCAGAAGAATTTCCAGGGTATAATTATGCACCCCTTCAACATCCGCACCACCTTCCACGTGATGTGAAACAATGTGTCACAGTCCCACACAGTCAAAGCAGTAATTTACAAGAGTCAGCAATTCTTCAAGGCAGGTAAGCCATATTTCAAAAGGAGAGAGAGAGTTGGGGGGACACAGGGGAACCAGCCGATCAATTTACAAAGATCCTGTTTCTCTGCCACTCTGTTGACCTTTCAGGCAAGACCTAATGCCAATTAGCTCAGTTATAAAGTCCATAATTCTTGCGGGGAAGGCCGTGTGTAGCACACGATCATTTTACAATGCTTGCCCTAATTTGCAGCCCCCAAACATGGACTCCTGGGGCTGCAAGGTGGGGGTGGGAGGGGGTTGTTGGCAAGCTATGGAAGCAGCTGGAAGGGATCACAGAGCACAATTACTGTCTGCGCATGGCCACATCTGGAAAACAGCTCCATGCTGGCTTTAAAACAGCATTAATGAAGAATGGAACTTTGTGCTGGGAAGAAACGGGTTGGGGGGGGCAGGAGTGGGAGGAAATAAAGGGGGAGGCACCCTTCTGCCCAACTTGGTGGGACAACAAAGAACACAGCAGGCAGGGTATAAGGCCAAATCGAGGGAGAAGAGGGTGTTGACAAGAGAGGGGCAGCAGGGAAATGGTATTACATTAGGGAGAGGTCTAATCCTCCTTATCTTTGCCATCTTCAAAGCTGGGCACCCATGCAGGACTGCCCCCTTTTGCACTGAATGAGCAGATTTTGTGCACAGTGTGAGATTATAGTGGTATCTGGAAGATTCCCAACTAAAAGAATGTACCCTACTAGTACCTAAATTCTCCCAGTAAAAACATTCAGTCCTTTCTTTGGTCAAGGGGTCCCTTCTCCTAAGATGGATTTGAAAATGTAGGTGCACCTGCTACCTTTGAGATCCAAGGCACATAGTAATTGCTCAATAAATACTTGTTGAATGGCACTGAATCGAAGCAACAAAATAAGCCAGGTTGTGACTGGGACCAAATTAATTCATATCTCTGGTTTCTCAGCTGTAGCCATTACACAGGACCAGTGATTCTCAACTGTGAGGGCAGCAGAAGAGGGTGGCATGATTTTCTGAGGGGGTATATCACACTCCATGGAGAAGGAGAAGGCAGCATTTCATGGTTCGAAGAAGAATATTCAGTAGTGGAACAGAGCTAGATTTGGAAAATCAAAGAGTCTGCTTCTAAGACAAGAGGACTTCCTAATACGATCTACAGGAAGAAGTGCTCAACAGAATCTTTCCAGCTGGTGAGGATTCATATACTGACCTTCGAACTCAAAATAGGCATTTTCCGTACCACCAAAAATGAGAGCATCTCTCGATCTCTCCAGGATGAGGGGGATTTATTTTGTCATGGGCCAGTGGAAATGAGGAGGTGGATGTGAGGCTTCCCACTCCTGTCTTCTCCTTTGAGCTGTTTAGCATTCCGTCGTTAAGACAGATCCGCTGCTGGGTCCCCAGGACCTAGGTACCCTTCGAGGGACAGCAGGAACAATTGGCAAAGAGAACAAGGAGTGAGGAGGGTTTAAACAAACTTGAGCCAGCCTTGCCTTCCTGCTTGTTGCTCTGCCTCCGCGGTATCCCATTCTTGGCATTGCTGAGGGGTGTAGTGGCTGGAGCCCAACTCGGCATATGTTTTAGTGTTTGCCTGAAAACCCTCGAGGCCTGCAAAGGTGGAAGGAACCTCACGCATCCCAGCCCTAAGGTAGAACTTCCCCATGGTGTCTCTGACAGGAACCCCTTCTGCCTGTGTTTCCCTCCCTCCCATGGAACATAGAAGCTAAAACCTTCGAGCGGCCCTGGGTTCAAGGCCTGCCTCAGCCACCTCTCAGCCAAGTGACCTTGGCCAATTTACTTAATCTTTCTATGTCTTGGTTTCCTCTTTGTTAAAATGAAGACAATAGCCCCCCGACCACATAAGAGGAGAGAATCCATGCCGTGCCTTCTTGGATGCTACTTGGAATTCTGCATTTCTATTTATGCAATACAATTTTATGTATTTACATACGACCTTATATGCAATCTGTGTGTAGCCCGATTCAGGAGGAGCTGAGTGTGCATGCCAAGAATGACGTAGGCCATCGCTTCTGCTAAGCGTTCTGCTGGAGCGCCCAGGGAGGGGGACGTCTGTGTTACTCTCCTGCTCCCGAGAGCACACTGCCCTTCTCCATTGGCCAATATTGAGTATGAAAAGTGTATGCATATGAGAATACTCCCGAGTACTCTTACCAAAGAAAGCATTCCCCACGTGCTCCAGTAAGCCCAAAATGAGGTTTCTGTGAGCCCGAGTGTGGCCAGCTTTCGGCTGTGTTGGCATATGGCGTCAGGCCCCGCGCTCGAGACATGCGCTCCAGAAAGAGCAGGCAAGCCCAGTGCAGACGGTTCCTTCGCTCACAGAACAGCCCTCGGTGTTAAGACACCAGTGTCCTGTAATTCTCACCTCTGCCCTCATGGGAGCACCGCCCAAAGAGCTGAACCTTTCCCGCCCAGGACGCCTGCTGTCTTGTGCCCTTTCTCACTGTCCCCTGACACCTTCCCCGTTCCCCTCATTCCCTCTGCCCTCAGAGCTCCCGGAGTAGGTGCCCTCCAGCCCCTGCCGCCCTGCTGTGGATGTCCCCTGGGCACTGACTTTCTTAAAGGGGGCGCATGCTGCAGCCAGGCTACTGGGCCCCAGTGTCTACATTTGCATTTCCTTTCCGCCTTGGCACACCTGCGGCTTGGGTCCCGGGTGCCTCTGCACTCCTGAACTTCCTAAGGAAAGGGCATTCGGAAAGAGCCCAGAGCAGCTGGGTTTGACACACTCTCCTCTTGCACCCCCGACATATCCTCAACACTCTCTCTCTCTCAGGGTCTCAGTTCCCAGGTTTTCAGCACATGCATGGTGCCCAGGAGAAGTCCCTGCCTTCCTAAGATATGTTGGAGTCCTCACCTGTTAGGCCTAGGGTCGTGAGCAAGCGTCCCCCCTCTAGGGTTTCCTCTCCTACTCTTGCCTGTTCTCTCTCTCTGCGGCACACGGGGCCTGGCCCACTTGATTAATCCTGCCTAGGGACTCTCACCCTCCTGAAGCAGATAAGGCACTTAGGAGAGACCATCCTTAGACCCACATGAGTGTAGCCCCATGAGGATGCCCTCCCCGCAACTCCCAGTTGGCTCGAAGAGGGACTTCACCCCATGCCTGAGATTTGGGTACTTCCAAGAGTGACATGGGCAAAGCCAGTCTGGTTGTCCCTGGCCCAGCACAAGGTGGGCACTCGTAGATGCTCACAAGGACTTCAGGTATAAAGACTGCGTCGTTATGGATAATTCCCTCGGACCATCATCTACCTTTCTGCCCCGTTTCCTATGTTCCCAGCCACCGCGTGAGTTTGCTTTTCCCCAGCGCTCTTTGCCCTGTTGCTCCTGTGGCTGACTTTCACCACATCCTGCTCATCCTCAAGGCCAGTTCAGTGCCGTCCCTTGAATCCCTGAGGACCCTCCTGGCCTGCAAGGGAGCTCACCCCGCTCTGAGCAGCCTTGTCTCATGTCACTCATCTGACCCCGCGCAGATAGCAGTAAGCTTCCCATCTGCGGGACGGCGGAAGCAGGAGTACTAAGTGCAGTTTCAGAGGAGGTGGCCGTGGAAAGCCATGACCCTGAGCAGGACGGCCCATCCTCTGGGAGATCGCCCTGGGCTGTGAGTTTGTTTCTCGGGAGCAGACGGGAATGGTTAGGAGCACCTCTGCCCACGAGTCCATGGCCTGGTCCTCCAGACCCCCTGAGAGTATTTGCCCCCTCCCTAGCTCATTAGCTCACTAGTTCATTAGCCTCTTCATGCTCACGGGCCTGCCTCTGCCTGGCGTCTGATATGTCAGCCACAGTGATCTGTGTCTTTGTATAGCACTCAAGGGTTGAGAAACGCTTTCACATATTTTTTCATTGGGACATCAGCAGCGCAGCAAAGTTGTAGCATCCCTTTTCTAAAAATAAGAAAACCGAGTCTCAGGGAGGTGAAATGGCTTTGGCTAAGGCCAGAAGGTCTGCACACCACAGACGAGGACCCCATCCCTGCCTCTAGGATCTCTTCATCCTAGGCTCCTGTGCCACCACCTCCCTTCTACCCATAAGCCTCAGGGAAAGGATGCTGCTGCCTGATGTCTTCCCCACCTTCCCCGCTGCCTCTGAAATAAACACCACTGCATTCTGTGGGATCTTATCTGGAGTCCCTACAGAGGAACCAGAAGGGAAACGAGCGACGTTAAGACATCCCGGCTGGAGCTCATTTTCATCTGCCATGAGAATGAGACTGAGCCCTGGGTTCAGAGCCCTCCCCCCAACAGCCCCTTGTAGGGAGCTTCCATGCCAAGCTTTCTGCGGCATGGGGGCACGGGCCTGCTTGCCCCACCCCTCTCCAGCGAGGGTCTCTTCTACCCCAACTCTGGAAAAACCCGTCAGACTCACAGAGGGCACCAGGTTAGACTTTGGTATTCCCCCTACACACGCTGCTTAGCCCAGAAGAAGTCCATTTAGGTCTTTCCCTGACAGAGTGACACAATGGTAAGGCGTGGTCTCTGTCACAGAGATACAAGCAACAGTGCCGGGCATTGTGTGGCTACAGCCAAAACAAGCAGTACAGACAGAGTTCTGGGAATAGGCTGGCATAAGGGGCTGCGGCGTCACCGGGATGGCAGCCTGAGCCAGGCAAGAGGACCCGATGGTTGAGTACGTGCTGTAAAAGCAGAACACCATACGGGGACATCCCTAGTGGGAAGCTGATCAGACACGAGCGCCGTATGGGGACATCCCTACTGGGGAGCCGATCAGACATGAGCGTGTGTGGTCGGGGACCGTGAGGAGTCTGGCTAAAGGGAGCCAAGGGCGAAGTGCCCGTGCAGGCCACCAGCTGTCATCCTGCGTGCAGTGCAAGTTGCCTGGACTTGGCTCTTCCTGTTCCCTACAGTCTAGCTTAATCCTGGGAAGCTCCAGGGGAGGGTGACAGCAAAATTAATGGCTGCTTTGGCTACTTCCAGGGCTACTGACCAAGGCCAGGTCAGTAGGTGCTCAGCAGCCAGGCCTAGAGGCACTCTCTTATCACTGCCACCCACCTGACGGAGGTCACAGAACAGCCACAGAGGAGGCTGGGAAATGGGGTACAGGGTGGGCCGGAGGAGGGGGAACCCAGGAGGTGGACATTCTGCCAGCCCCTACCCCACAGACACCTGTGAACTCCTCAAGCAGAATTAGCAAATGTTAGCATCTTCTTATTTGCTTCAGATTTTTATGAGAAAAAAATAAAAAATCCATGATGACGTATCTTCCCCATCCCCTCTTCTCCCTCCCCAGAGGCAACCCCTGGCAAGAACAGCATGTCTTTCTTTCTCCCCCATGTGTTCACACATGGATATGTTCATGTGGACCCATAAAATGCTGTGTAGTATCGGTTTATGTGGCACTGAATCTTCCTAAGTTATATCTCAACAAACACTGTTCTGGAGTTCGCCTTCCTCAGTCAACCCTCCTGTTCCGGGAATCTCTACATACTGAGAATTCCACTCCATTTCCTTTATTTTAACTGCTCCAGAGCGTGCCATTCTATTCCATATTCTCTTTGTCCATTCCCTGCTGATGGACATTTAGCTCAGGTCTTTTTTATCTTTTGTAACTTAAGTGGTTTTTTTAAAAAATTTTTTCTATGCAAACAATGGGGCGTGGAAACCCTCGTACCATTTCCTGAGGTACATATTTCACTCCCTTGTCGTAGAGAAACTGCGGAGGCTCTCCACTCTAGTCCAAGTGCAAGTTTTAAGCCTCCACTACTGCAACACACCCAGCTAAATGCAACGAGTAAAGGATACATCCAGGGGAGTTCCTGCCTCGGAGGAGCTTCCAGTCGAAGGAGGGATAAGCCTGTTGAAAGCTCTAGGCCAGGATAATGAGTGCCCAGACAGCCCAGATGAGTTCAGAAATCCTGTGCAGTTGACTCAGGAAAGAGAAGTTGAAGGCAAGGGGATTGACTGGGAAATCTACAAGGCTATGCATTTTATCAGGGAAGGTTTCTTAAGAGAACTTGATCTTGATAGGGGTCTCAAACAAAACGTAAGATTTAAGTGTTCCATGGTAATCGTTCAGTGAACAGGAGAGAGGGCATTCCTGGCAGGGGTAATGGCAGGAGCAAGTGCCCTGGGGCAGGACTAAGTGTGGAATGTGAGATGTCTAGTCTGGCTGGAGCGCCTGGCTGAGATGAGCCGGGAGCCATTCTTCCATTTTCAAAGCTGAGTTCAGCCCCATAGTCAGGATGATGTCCACATGGCCTGTTGCCCTGGGCAGCCAGCCCGGGTGGTATTTTTCCACTACCCTGAGCAGAGAAGAAGTTTAGTCACTTGTTGATAGCAATGTGACCATTCAAGGAGAAAACAATTAGGGATGCTGACCTCTGGCCCCTAGAGAGGAGGGAGGGAAGGAAAAAATTCTCCCGGGGGGGAAGGGGCCAGGTGGGAAACATCCAAGAGGGTAATTGGTAAATATTATTGTTCATTCCATGTTTGCCTGCTTTGCTCGGGTCTCTCTGCAAGCGGTGCGTTTAAATCACACTGTCTGACTTTGGCAGGTTTAATTGAGTCGCCACTGAAAAAGAAATTATCCCTGTGCTATTAATTTTTATAGTTCCTCGGGGCTTTTAAAAAGTGTTTGGATTTTCTAGGTCTTTGAAAATGAAAACATTAAATTTTATTAAAAGGAAATGCAGGGGGGCTGGCAGGGCCCAGCCAGGCCCTGACGAGACTGTTGGTGGAAAGGTCTGTGCCCCTCATCGTCGGCGTGACAGAATTTTTGCCCCTTTTAGAATAAGAGTCAGGTGGTCTCCACGGATGTGTGATGTCAGCCAGATCCACATCACCCACTGGTCCAGGGTGGGTGCTCTAGTCAGTGCCCCCACACCCTGCCCCCACATCTGGAACCTCCACTGACAGCCACAGGCCAAAGGAGCTCCCTGTAGGGGCTGAGGAGTCCACAGGGCAGACCCAGCTTTTTCAATTTAGAGGACCCTGGCAAAGAAAAAGAATTCAAAGTTCCAAGTATAAAACTATGTTTGAAAGTGAAATTCCATTTACAGATACAAAAGAAATCACAACAAATTACAACTTATGAAACACTGGCAAATTCCAAACACCACAAAATCAAGAATGATTTTCTGACACACATCCATAATACTCTTCTTCCTACTTTTTTTTTTTTTTTGCTGCAAACTCTTTGATCATCTCTTTAAATGACTATCATTTTTCAATATCATTTTTATAGAGAGAATACAAAGATAATTCAGTCTCTCCTCTAACAAGTTGATCCAATTTTGTATTTTATTATTCACGGTTTGGAAAGGTTTCTCTGAGTCTCACAATTTGTCACTGGTAATGCCATGTGAATTTTCAGGATTGTTATCAACTTTGGGAAAACCTCTGTCAAGTATCTTTCATAGAAGAGCTATAAGATTTCAAGGCGTTTCAACTTCTCATTTACAGTGACAAATCTAAAATACTCTTTGAATTTATGAAACTTATAACCAGATTGTCATCGATGTCCTCATTGCGGTGGTGTATAATGAGTTTTCTGTTATCTCTGTCAATGTCAGTATTTCCTGTCAAATCAGCAAGACATTGAAACATGGGAGTTCTGATAAATTCCATGTCGGTAATGCTCATCAAAAAAGAAACAAAATGAATAGTGCGTTTGTAATTGTATTACTTTGCCTGATGGAGTGTATTCCTGGCAAGAGAGAAGTTCCATTTTGACTAGGCAGGGATGAGAACACAGTCTCTGCTTACAGCTTCACCTGCCTGATGGTTGGAGGAATTCCCCACCATCTCGCTTCTGGCCCTGTACGTTTCAGACCTTGCTTGTCTTCCACTGTCGATGTACTTCCGGCGCCGGACACCATGGGACACATGCACTAGGCTCTCCGTACACTTCTGGTGGCTCTTTGTGGCACGACCCAGAATGCCTCTTGGCAGTAGGCAGCAGGGTGCCCCTGGGAGCTGCTGCTCCATGGGGACAACATGCAGTAGTGAAATACACAGAGAAGGAACTCGATGTCACATTAAGTACATCTCTCTCAACCCAAACCAAACAGCCCCAACTCAGCTGCTCCATAGCTTGCTTCCAAATTGCCACTCCGATGCCACCAAACAGCGAAGTGTGACAGGCAGTGCGCCAGAGGTGAGAGAAACGGAGGTATTAGCAGATCAAGCTAAAATAGCATTCACCACCTATGTGCAAACATGTGACCACGCAGCACCATGCCAAGGAAGGCCTTGAAGCTGACATGGCATCAATGGTGCAGAAAATTCACATCTGTGCACCACAGCAGCCATGGCGGGGGGCGGAGGGACAGGACCTAGAACCTGGGGCTGCCAGGGACGCGCTGGGCACCTGGAGAGCAAAATTGGGCAAAGCTCCACACCACCCAAAGCCAACAAGGGAGTTCAAGAGAGACCTTGTGCTGGGCTGCCATGGAAGCTCGGGAGAGTGGGGGCCAGGATGGAACAGGAAGGCCAGGGAGGCAGGAGGTAGAACGTGAACTGGGTGTGATTCGGATGGCTGAGAAGGAGCACCCTGTGCACCTGCCCTTGTGGCACACTGTGTATACACAAGTGTGCCTCTCTGTGAGCACGCATGGGTGCATGAGTGTGTACGGGGAGGAAAGGAACGGGTCAGCAGGAAGAGTGTGGGAGAAGGACCTGGCATCATGGCAGGCATCAGTCTGACAAGTGAGGAGGACATCGAGTCTCAGATAGGGAGGGCGGCTTGCCCAGTTCTGCAGTGAGTCACCCACGCCCGGGCCTCTCGACACGACGTGCAAGAGGTTCTCCCCCACATCACACGCAGCCCCCTCTGCTGCACCGTATCAGTGCGGCCTGACCTGGCTCTCCCTGGACAGTGTGCCCTTCCAGGCAGAAGAACCTGCCTCCTCCTCGGGTCACTCTGTTACTATCCATCACCTAGCCAGTCCTGACTCAGAAGAGAAGAAAGTCACCTTGTCCTTTTACCCTGACTCCTTCTCCCCAGCTCTGTCCCCATGTAAAGCCACAGGCCCTGGGTGCCAGACGGGGAGAAGGGTTCAGGGGACATGTGTCTCTTTCCTCAGTAGCAGAGTCGAGGTGGGTTTCTGCATGGCTTCTCTGAGGAAACAAGCAGGTACAGGTCATTTCTGTCCCAGAAGGAGTTGTTCTAGATGGAGTTCTAGATGGCTTTTGCATTGCTGCAGGTGAGGAAACAAGAATATGGAACAACCCAAACCTCAGTTCAGATAGAACATCAGAGAGGAAGAAGAGGGACTTCAGATTTCCGGCCGTGTGGGAGGCACACAGCAAGCTCAGTTCTACCATGCCAGTGTTCCAGTCACGCCCATTTTGGTTTTGTTGTTGTTTTGTTTTTTTTTTTTTTTAAGAGTTTGTTTATTTATTTAAGAGAGCAGAGGGAGAGGTAGAAGCAGACTCCCCACTGATCAGGAAGCCCAACGCGGAACTCGATCCCAGGACCCTGAGGCCCTGACCAGAGCCAAAGGCAGACACAACCAACTGAGCCACCAAGGCGCCCCTAGTCTTGCCCATTTTATATACAAGGAAACTGAGGCTCAGAAGAAGTGCAGGAGTTTGCCCAAGTCACACAGGGAGAAGCAGCAGGGCCAGGATTTAGACTCAGAGTCTGATTTCAGAGACTGTGTCTTAACCACTGTGCTCTACTGCCTTCCGTGGAGGAAAGTGGGATTGTTCTCCCGTAAGCACAGGACCCTCACCAGAGCACTCCAACATGCAACCGCTGAAAAATCCTCTAAACAGAAGCTGACGGCAGCCCTCTCCCTGCTGTCACCCGCAACACGTACACTCACACACAGGCACACAGACACACACACATGCACACATCACCGCCTCCCTGATCCAGCCAGACTTCCTTCCCTGTCGCTGTCCCGCGACCGACAGTTACGGCTTCAGCTGGTCAGCTACTGATCTTTCATTCCCATGGAGGCTCCACGTAGACCTGCTATGAGTATAGCTTTGCCCCTTAGCGTTTCTGTGTGTTAGAGGAAGAATGCTGGGGGCAGGAGATCTGTCTCCTCCAACAGATGACTGCTAGGTGGTGCCGGCTGAGGCACTTCGGTTCTGCTCAGAGGTCAGGTTTATGAGTGGAGCCGGTGAGGACTGGGGGTAAGATGCAAGGGTTACAAAACGTGCGTGCGTGTGTGTGCGTGTGTGTGCGTGTGCGTGCGTGTGCGTGCGTGTGCGTGCGTGTGTGTGCGTGTGTGTGCGTGTGTGTGCGCACGCGCGCGTGTGTGCGCACGCCTGCATGCACACGAGTGTGCACAAGGAGAGAGAGGACTAGAGAGTTAGCCTGACACAGGCTGAAGGCTACCAGTTCCAAATGTTCTTCATCACTGTTTACCATTGTTCGTGCCGAGAAGTAAAGGCCAACGCCCGCCTCCCAGACTGAAGTCATAAATCTCAGGCCTGTGGGAACAGGGCCCACCCTTCCCCAGCAGAGATAGAGACGCTGGCCCAGACACACAGAGTGTGGAAACTTCCACTGGCCTGCATATGACCTCCCTACCTCGCATCTTAAAGGGACCCTGGCTGAGACAGATCAAGCTGGCAGGACAGCCCTTTGGGGCTGTTGTCTTTGAGCCGAGGGAGGCTTCTCTATCTTATTCTATGTCTAGGACACCTTCAAACTTGGGAAGGAGTCAGAGTGCTCATTAATTCAGAAGCCTGAGTTTGTTTTCACTCTATTTCCGAAAAAGCTAACCTTAGTCTGGAGTCAGCCAGGTGACCGCAAGGCCCGCCGAGGAGTGAGAAGGAGGCAGGACTCCGCGTCGTCAGCCGCCCTTCCTGGAGCGAGCGGCCTGCCTCTCTGGGCCTCCACCTTGGCGGATCACTTCGCTGGGGGGTCCTTGGGTTCAAAGGCAAAATGGTCAGTTACCTCAAGAAGAAGCCTATTAAAAAAGATTTTTTTTTAAAAAAAAGAAAGCAAGCAAGTGCAGATCATTTCATAAATAACAGATCCACCCCCAGGATTTTCGGAAGCCTGTGAAGCTGTGGAGAAGGACGGCTGTGGTGTCTCCCAGCCTGGCCCTCAGTCTCCGAATTGACCCAGGCTGTTCTTCCTAGTGTTCTTACACCCAGTTCGCAGCACTCAAACCAGCAAGGCTGTGGGTCTATCCTAACCCCCTCTTTCAGCTGCTCGTGGACATGCCCAGAACTACAAGGACTGACCCCCTCCGGACAGCAGCATCAGTGCCCCATCCCCGTGAGCAGCCTCCTTTCTGTTCCCTACTGCTTGCTTCTTACTTCCTTGGGATCTTCACTTCCACGGCTACCCCCAGCAGGACCTTGCCTCCCCCACTCCCTGCCTTGTCTGCCTCATGAGGTTTGTGGCCTGGGGCTGCGGGACTGGGCTAATTGGTGAACTCTGTGGGCACAGCCAGCACATTGCTGTCTTGTGACCAGCGCCATGGCTGCTAGAGAAGCAGGAGGCTCCATCTGGTCTTGACTTTGGAGAGCATGCTGTCCGACTGGAGGAGGGTGGTAGTTATTGGCCCTGTTGGCTAAATATTTATCACCCGTCCCCATTCAAGGCACATGGTAGGATTACATTTCCTACTCATTGGGCCTGGGTAGTGTCGCAAGAATGGTTCTGGCCAATGAGCTGTGAGCAAAACTGTCATGTTCCTTCTAACCCGGAACATCTAATTGCTATGGCAAGACCTCACAAAGCATTCTTTCATATTTGCCGTGAGGACCGGCTACTTCAGAAAGCAGCTCCATTGTCAGCCTGAGTCCCTGTGGGACAGTGCTGAGCAGAGCCCAACCCTCAGCCTCATACACGGAGTGAGACATTTAGTATGTGCAAGAAATAAACCTAGATTGCCTTAATCCTCAGAGATTCGGGGGGGAGGGGGTGGCGGCGGTGGTGGTTGGGGTGAAGGTTACTACAGCACAACCTAACCTACACTGACTGATACAGAGACACAAGATATGTAGGTCTTGGACAAAATGATTATCATACAAGACCATGGGTAGCCGTATTCTGAATGTTATGGATTTGGTGGTAAACCCAGATACACTAAAAGAAGAGGAATTTACTGTAAAGTGGCGTGGTCTGAGAACACGTGCAGGAGACTGAGTAGGACTGAAGTTAGGTTGAGGGGGATGGGAGGAAATCCCCACTTCTCCATTTCTCCTTGAACATTGGGTGATAACCCATTCCAGCCTCAATTGCTCTTCCCACATTTCTTTAGTTAGGAGGACATTGGGCTGCTTCTGCACCCCTCACGACCCCTTCCCTTCATCCCAACTGCCTCTCATCACACATCTTCAGTCTTCTATTTATTTCCTTCCTCACTCATCCTTATCTCCAGTCTGAGAGTCTGAATCCAATCACCCTACCAACTCAGATGCATCACCCCTGAGTGGTCCACCTCCCCTCTCGTGTTTGTACCTCCCTCTCCACTTGTTCCTTATCAACAGCCTACGAATGCTCTCAAATGCATCCGCACTCGAAATAAAAATCATCTCTTAACCTTGAGCCAACCCCTTATTCTAAATGATTCATTAATATACCAACCCTGTACTTCTTTATTCCTTTGGAGGCTCCTGTGCGCTTCCTCCTTACAAAATAAAAGGCAGGATTTAGGGATCAGATGCTATGAAAAGCACATCAAGATATATTCAGTCCGGACTTTATATGTCATCCCTGGCCAACGTTAGCCATCTCACAATGTATCTAGGAAATCAATATTCTATGAAACAGCGATTTCAAGAGGAAAGTTCACCCTAGCTGGACTCCATGTGGGTAATTAGGTGTTCTGTAGTGACAATGGACCTGATTTACTATGAAATGTTCATGCCATTATGATAAAATAATTTGGCTCATTAAATAATCTGTCTGTCAGGACTGCTGGTCCACACCAATATCTGCTTTCAATGACAGTGAGAGACGGAGCCCTGGCATGGAAGTCAGGAGTCCCGAGTTTCCACCCCAGCCATCAGCTAGCCCTGTGACCTGAACCAGCTACGTCCCTTCTTCAGGCTATAGTCTGTAGCCCACCCACCGCCACCCCTAATCAAGAGTTTGACCAAAAGCCCTGCAGTGGCCTTTCAGACCGCAACATTACTGATTCTTTCTCATCATTCTTTTCTGTGCTAAAACATAGTGGGGTCAAGAGTGAAGAACTGGGACCGTATTGATTTGTTCCAGATAAGCAGGAAAAACTTATCTGTCAGCCAATAGCAAGTGTGTGCTCTGAGGGGTACCAGCTGGCAAGGCGTTGATATGGACTGGTGAGCAGTTATCTTTTTTTTAATTTAATTTTATTTATTTATTTGACAGAGATCACAAGTAGGCAGAGAGGCAGGCAGAGAGAGAGAGGAGGAAGCAGGCTCCCTGCTGAGCAGAGAGCCCGATGCGGGACTCAATCCCAGGACCCTGAGATCATGACCTGAGCAGAAGGCAGCGGCTTAACCCACTGAGCCACCCAGGTGCTCCTGGTGAGCAGTTATCTTAACAGAGAGGAAATTAGGAGAACAGCTCTCTTTTCCCATTCCAGCCCCACCCCAGATGAGTTATGTGACCATGAACCTGCCACTCAACCACTCTGGGCTACCCTTTGGCTCTAAGGATCTATGACAGTTCACATGTTCTTGAAGACCTAGTCTGTAGTCTCCCCACTCAACCGCCCTCACCCTGAAAGGAAGCGCTTTCTGGATTACGGTGGATATTAAAGCCGCGTGGCCCAGGTCCTTCCTCTCATCTCCCAAAGCAGACCGGGCAGCATCTGACTTAAAAACCATCTCATGCCCCCATGTACCCACATACTGGGGTCGGAAGGTCACATGAGAGTAAGACAGAAGTTTAGAGAATCCATCGCTCACAGGCTCAAGTCTACCATATCCTCTCGTAACTTGGAATATAATTCTTCAAACTCATACTCATCCTTTCTGTTTCCACAGTATATTGAAGTCTCCCAACCAAGTAACTTCCATCTCTTTCCTCGATCCTCATGATGTTCTTTCTCTTAGTTCTGCCATGTGTGACCACATGCCTTTGGCAGTATACCATGGCAATCAGGGCCCTGGACCGTGCACCTCCTCCTGGAGCCTCACGTGACACCAGGATTATGAAGCAAGGGCCGATGGGGTGTTAAGGAATTTGAACTTGTAAATAATGTTTCCTCATTTTTATATTAAACAAACAGATAAATTATAGTTTATTGTGTCTCTCTCCACTAGAAAAGAAAAAACACAAGACAAGGGTCTTCTTTATTTTTTGCTTGTTCCTTGTTGAATCCCAAGTTTCTAGGGTAGTGCAATGCATGTCATTGACACTCAGTAAAATTTTGATGAGTGAATGAATGCACATCACATATGAATTTTTAAGCTGAAACTTGAGATTTGGGGAATGATGTCATCAAAGGCATGTCACTTTAACCTCTAATCCTAGACTCTTTTAAGTTTATCAGTTCATTTGCCCATGCCTCTGGGGCACTTCCTGAAGACTGAAAATTAGGTTACAATTTATCCTACTTGGAGAAGGAACACTAGATGAATAAAGAAGATGTTCAAGGACACACAACCCCAAAGGAATGGAGGCCAGGACTAGAACACATGTCATTTCGACATGTTTGCCTGTGGTGGCTTAATTATAAATTTAATACGTTTATTGTGTGCCGGGTGATGGGTTAGTTGTACTTTGAAGCACAATAGAGCCACAAGAGATTCCTGGCTCTCTTCCGGGCAGCCATGTTTTCTTTTCTCTCAAAAACTCTTCCTACTCATGCCTGGCCTGAGAGTTGCTTCCCTCCAAGAAACTGTGCCACAAAGCCCTCCAGTTTTCCTTTCAGGCCCTGACAACAAGTCTGCCATCGTTTTTCATTTCCAAAGATTTACTGGTTCAGTTTCTGTGGAGCTACAGAAGGAAGTATAACAAATAAACATGTGATGGTTATAAAGTCTAGGAAGTCAGACAATGTTTTTACAATTGCAGTCTTGATCTGTAGTTCCTGACTCCTTACTGGTGTTGTGTAGAATTCTTCAGACGTCCTACCCAGAGTCCTTCCCACTGCTCCACCTCACCCTGTGTTTTCTTTTCTGGGTCCATATTTTTTGATAACGCCAGCCAAGATCACTCGTGTCTGCCAGACTCCCCAGCCTGCCAAGACCATGGCAATCTGCTGCATTATTTGAAGAGCCACCAAAAATCAGAGACAACTGATGTCTGAGACAACAGAAACATGTCCTCCTTGAGCATGATATGTTACAAGTTGTTGGGGTTGATCAGACATTGTCTGAGACCTACAGTTATATATGCTAGACCCAGGGGCCATGGTTCAGAGCATCGGCTGCACATCAGAATCACCTGGAGAGCTTTTAAACATAACAGTGCACAGACCCCACCCTAGACCAACTAACTCAAGATCCATGAGGTAGGGTCCAGATAGGGATTTTTTAAAGCTCTCCAGTGATGCTATGTAGTGAGGATTGTGAACTACTACTATGATGAACTTGATTCCTTTGCTCTCTAGGGTATCTGAAACTTTGTGGCTGACCTAGTCTTTAAAGCTATTAGGAGTTAATTAATACATATGCATTCAGACTGGCTCCATTGAGCCAGCCAAGGCAGTTCCCAAGATAGGTTTCAAGGGTTCAGGCCTCAGGCTTCTGTCCTCTTTCCTGAAAGTATGTGATCAGATGCCCCAGCACTCATCAGGTCTATCCTGACAAGTGACCTGCTATGCTAGTTTTCTCACTCAGAGTTTCCAGTTTCCTTTGCCTACCATCAAGATCCTCAACAATTGGCCTCAAATTCCCATTCAAATGTTCTTCCACTGTATCTCTCTGCACACACCCAACTGCTGGTAGTTGGTGTACCCACTGCCCCCCTCTGCACGCTTATCGTAGTGTGCATATTGAATCCGGGCACTTACTGGGGCTGATCAGAAGTGCCCTTACCCCCATCTGTCTCTCCATAGCCAATCTTTATGTCTCCACTCAGAAAGCATCTTTGATAGGCACACATGTCTGTGTGACCACCACAGCTCTCAAAAGCTGCTTCCTCTCCTGAATTTATTGTCTATTGCAAGTAACATTGTTTAGGACCCTTCAAATACATGCATGAGTATGTGTGTGTGTGCATTTCCCAACGAGCTGTAACTCTTACATGTGGTAGAAACCAAAACTCCTTGCTGTGTGAGCCAAAGTAAAATAATGAGAACTTGGGCTCCCTTGAGAATGTTGAGATTTGAAAGATAATCCTGTAAGAATGTGCATGCAATGAATTGTTTGATCTTTATTATTTTTACTAAAATAAAAACTTCAATTATTTTGTCTTTAGAACAACCTTGTGAAGTAAATAGTGTTATTTTCACCATGTCACCTGTAAAATACAAAAAAAGAAACAAACAAAAACAAACAAACAAAAACCTAAAAGGAGAATCGTTCATCTTATCCCCAAAGACACCAAGACAGACAGAACTGGCACGAGGAACCTAAGACACAGGGTGAGTCAGACAGCCTTTTAACAATAGAGCTAGAGCAAAAATTCAAGGTCTACCCTACCGACTCAGTGTTCTTTCAACTAATAGAGTGGTTCTCAAACATTGGCTAATGCATCAGAATCACTTAGAAGTCTTGTTCAAATAGTAGATCTGGGCCAGGTCCTGATAATCACATTTCTAGCAAGTTTCCAGGTGATGCTGATGGTACTGGCTCAGGCAACACGTTTTTGAGGACCTCCATTCTAATAAAAGCTATTTCCTAAGACAGAAACAGACTTCAGGCCTAACAGATGTTAGAAAAGCAAACTGAAGTCATATGGAAATAATAAGAAATAATAAATGACTTAACCTATTTATTTCAACACATGCTTGTCTATAGGGGTAATTTGGTATAAATTACAAATAAAAACTCAAATTTGTAGTAAATAAATCACTGTTATTAATACTTCAAGCCAAAATATCAATATGTTCAAAGGGGTTGAAATAAATTCAGGCATGATAGATGCAAAATGGATTAGAAATAATTCAGTGGAATGATAAAAAGGAAAAAATGGCAAGGAGAGACTTGAACCCAGACCACCCAAGCTCTCTGCAAATTCCTTAAGAAGGAAGGGGGTTTGGCGGCAAATCATTTGGTTCCTCCATCAATCTGCCTATCACTCCACCAGTGGGTCAACACTGTTAAACACTGCTGGCCAATTAATGGGATATGCAAATGGCCCAATGAAGAGCTTGTGCTCACAAGAATATGTCCTCCAGTTTACATATACAATTTATAAGAAAACAACATTGAAATTTTGTTAAAATTTGGAAGCAAAGATGTTATATGAAGTAAAAATTGGAAAGATCAAGAAGAGGGTGAGTTAGAGAAGAAAAAAAGTGTCCAGATGGCTATAATCCAGGAATTGGTATATGCCAGAGTTTCACTGATTAGTCATTGAATTAATTAATTAATTAATTAAGAAATTCAATGTGAACTAAATCTTTAAAAATGGGTTGAGTTTGGATGGGTGTAGAAGAGGAGGAAATGTACTTGAGAAAATATAAGCATCATGAGTAAACTGAGAGGAAGGAAACTGCTTACTTGTGAAAGAGAGACAGAGAGAGGGAGGGAGGAGCCGGGCAGAGGAGAGTAGGTAGGAGCAGTGAAGAGGTTTATGCTACCACACAGACGGTTCATGGAGAGGAAGAAGAGAAATGGGAGGTAGGGTTAAGGCAGTAGATTGGGCCCAGAATGTTCCCAGAAGTCATCAGGACTCTTCCTGTAGGTGAGAACAGCCCTTGTTGACTCTCAAGCTGGGGTGGGATATGGGGTGGGGGCGGTGTGAGAGAAGTTAAAGTTGAAAACAGTACGATCCCACCCTCAGGGATAAGGCTGCAGAAAGCCCAAGTTCCCTGCAGCTGACACAGCAGACCAACAGCACACTCTGCCCCTGCCCTTTGCACAGACCTCTCCTAATATTTGGAGGATCATGGCGGGAGTACATATGGAGGCCCACATGTGCCATATGGCTACATATGTAAGAGTTATAAATAAAGATAACAACTGTCAGATACAATATGTTCCCTCCTCCTCCATTGATAGATATACTTTTATATCAACCTAGAAAGCCAAGTTTCAATTTAAAATTCTCAGTATTCTCAGTTTTCTGTACCAAACCTGGAGGCCTAGGGATGTGTAGGCTCCAGCCTCTGCCATATACCTCTTCTCTTTCCACCCTTGGCTCCACCCACATATTAAAGGCCTTATGCTCATGCGTGTGAACATCCCAGACAATGTGTCCAAGCGCCTCCACAGACCCCTGTAAATAGCCACCACTTGGCCACCCTTCAGATCTTGGGAGGCATTCTGTCCTCAGAGGGATGGACCAAGGAGGAGGTCCACGCAGCCCCTGGAAGTGAGCTTGGAGCCATTATGTCAGGGAATTATGGATCCCAGGAACAGTGAAATCTAGAAGAGGGCAATGGGCTTGAGGTGAGCACATCTTCTTGGTCCCATGACTCTTCTGTCCATGTGGAAAACATGGCTAGAAGACAATCAGAGTAGGGAGCTGGATCAGGCACTCCTCTTGCCTTACCTAACAATGATTCAGCCCCCAAACCACCACAAGTGTGGATTCTACTATCCCAATCCACTGCCAGCCAGCCCCCTCCCTCCACACCCCTATCATTCTCTCCATGTTAGAAGTTTCTCCCTTGCAGTTGGTGATGGAAAAGTCCCTGAATCAAAATGCCAGCCTGGGCTCACAGAACCACCCTTTGCTGGAGAGCCTGGTCTCTGGCAAGCCAAACCAAACAAAGTGTCCCGCAGGGGTCTCACCGGCCGAGACTGCAGCCCATCCTTCACCCGCCCCCCTCCCCACACCGCCAGGCATCCGCAGATCTAGGGCTTCAGAAACTCATCTCATCACTTCCCTTTTAATCTCCACGTTAGCACTTGTGCCCTCCTTCAAGTGCTCCAAGGTAATTTTAAAGAATACCTCATTTTGCTTTCATTTTGCTCGGGCCTGGCTTTCCCATAAATCAGGGCTAAGGCAGAACTTGAGAGGACTGGGCTAATCAAGACTTCAATCTCAAGAAATGTTTAACTATAAATCAAAATAGTTGAAGGCTCTCCAGATCCTCAATTTTCTTTGAAAGCCTAGTTTGTCTTGTTTTCTTTCTTTACCCCCGACTTCTCTCCATCTCCCTCCTT
This sequence comes from Mustela nigripes, assembly GCF_022355385.1. Classification (NCBI taxonomy): domain Eukaryota; kingdom Metazoa; phylum Chordata; class Mammalia; order Carnivora; family Mustelidae; genus Mustela; species Mustela nigripes. Next base: position 63,998,204 of record NC_081564.1, read on the forward strand.
TTTTTTTTTTTTTTTTTTTTTTCCTGATTGACCATGCTGAGCTCCAAATTTCATCCTGGTGCCCCTAGAAATATTTCTAAATCGTTTGAGATGTTTTCTTCGAGGCAATGTAAGAGGGATATTACTGGCGCGAAGAGGTGGGGGTGAGGGCAATTGACGGCATCTTGCTAGAACTGGAGGAATTTCAAATTTCGGGAATTGAATGATCCTAAAAAGGCATGAGCAGGAACTTGGCTGTCAAAGGGAAGAGGAATATAATCAGCAGAACCATTCACTTTGATCACCTTTTTATTTCAGATACCTGTTTTTCTAACAAAACATCTGAGCAGTGTTACAAAACAAGAGTAATTTAATCAGATCCTCTCTTATAGTTATAGGGCTGGCTGGGGTTCTGGCTTGGGATCGTCCGTGAGGTTGCAGTCAGAAGGTGGCTTGAGCAGGAGTCTTCTCAAAGGCTCCCTCACATATCCAGCACTTGGGCTGGGAAGGCTTTAACAGCTGGGGTTCCTCGGGCATCCCTTCCTCTCTCCACCATTTCTCCCTACAGTCTCTCCAGCATGGCGGCCGCAGGGTAACCAGACTTCTCACATAGTGTTTCAAAATACAGGTTGTATTATTATATAGTATGGTGAGGCCAGTGGATCTAGAGAAATTACCATTGAAAAGATAGTTTGTTATACTGACAAATCTTAAAAAGAAGGGGCACGGCATGCCGCGGAGAGCCACATGGGGAAGCACCAGTGTTGGTCAGGGGGTAGGAAAGGAGAGCCTGTATTGTATTTCTGTGGGAAGGGACAGGTGAGGCAGAGTATGCAGCCTTTGGATTGACTAGTTTGAATAATTTCTGTAGGCTCTGGGGCATAGAAGGTGCCTCTTAGTTTTCTGGTACCCGGCCCTAGGATGATGAGAGCAGGTAGATAGTGGCCCAGAATGTGAGAGCCCATTAAAAGAGGCAGTTGGGGTATGGGCCCAGTATCGGTTAGTTTGCACTCCCAGGTGAGGTGTTTGCCATCTCTAGGAATTCGCTAATCCTGAGGAGGGCAATCCCTCCGCGGTCAGCAAGCTTCCAGATGTCAAGCATCAAAATACAGAAAATAAAAAAACATGGTTAATACACATGGTAGGTAGCTCAGGGCCCCAAAAGCCTGTGTCGAAAGCCATACAGAGCCAGGTAGACATTAACATTGCCTTTTATGAGCTAGCTTCCAAAGTCATGCAGTATCATCTGTCACTTTCTATTTGTAAGAAGCAAGTCATTAAGGCCAGCCCATAATCAAGAGGAGGAGAATTGGACTCTAGCTTTCGTCAGAAGGGTGGCAAAGAATTTGTGTGCACATTTTAAAACCAGCACACCTCCCATAATAGAGTCTCTGCAACCTATCCTTAAGGGCCAATGGGCACCCTCCCCCATTCCTTACAACTCAGAAGCCTTAGAGTTGAAAGTTAATAAATCCAGTTGCCCCTCTGTTAGCACCACATTTCCCAGCCAAAATTCCAGACATGGTGTTGGAGTCAGAATAACCTCCAGGACCCCCTTAAATGGCAGGGGTTGAGGAGAGGAAGTGTGATCTCAGTGCTGTGAGCTGTAGGACCCTGCCACCGTGCAGTTCATTGTTTAGTCACCATACACGTGTCAGGCTGTCCCAGGAGAGGTCCAACTCCAGGGATGAAAGAGGACAGGCAGTGTTATTCCACCTTATAGACAAAACAGTTGAGGCTGCCTGAGAGGTGAAATACCATATCCAGTGTCGCTCAGTCCATTTGTGGGCAGGCAGCGGTCTCATCTCGCTCCCCCACCTAGGAGATCCCTGCACTCCCCGACTTCCTGCCTGTTCTGGAAGACAACATACAGGAGAGACTGAGGAGGATCCACCGCCAGTGTGTGCACATGCTTCACAGGTGTACAGGCTAGAGACTAAGGGAAACAAAGAAAGAACTTCCAGTCTTGAAAAACTGAGATGGCAGGAAGGAAACCATAGGTGTCTCTGGAGCTGTGCTGATCAGATTCATCAAGGTGAGGCAAAGAGTCTTGGGGGACAGCCTGGAGGATGACGGGGAGTAGTGAAGCTGCAGAAACACAGCTGAGACCCCACTGACCCAGTGGAATCGTGTGTTCACTCTGCCCCAAAAACCACAGCTGGCTCTAGGGCAGAGAAGAAAAAAAGCAGGACGAAAGATGTCATTTAGAAGCACTTACTGATAGATGTGGGCAGAATGATTGACCCAAAGAGGGAGCTATAGATAAAAAGGGAGATGATCCCATATTATAGCAAGATAGCATCCAGTTCAGAAGACTTTTGTTCTTGTCCCACTGATTCAAGAAGCAACGAGAATCCCCTGGCCATAGAGATGATGAACGAAAGGGTTCACCATGGACATCTGGTCCGGGTAACCCAGTCTCTACCTCTGGCACCAAATAGTATAATCCCTGATCACAGAACAGACTCAGACAGCCCCCAACTAATTAGAAAGGAAATGATATGGAGCCAGAGATGCCAGGAAAGTGTACACATCCCTTTGCTCCAGGATTAGAAATTCCAGACTTCCAGTCTTAGTATTGCCAGTCATATCAGAACAGGGGCATAAAGTACAAAGATGAGAAAGGTTTTTATATTTCACTGTGTGCTACTAACCATTCGTCATACTGATCAAAGCCCACATCAGTTCAAAATAAATTCATTCATTGTTTAAAAATTAAAAGAAAATGTAAGGTAACCAATAAATATAAATATAAATAACCAATAAATATAAATATAATAAATATTAAAACACAGAGAATTGAGTCCAACTTGCTCAGTTTAGAGATGAGGAAACAGAGGTCCAGAGAGGGGATGATTTTCCCAGGTCACATACAAGCCGCTAGCAATGTGCTCTTTCTACCACCCTTTTCTGTTCCCCATGCCATTCCCACCCTGCCACTGGCACCAAGGAGCAGAGATTTTACTTCATCTTCACTGTGCATCTCCAATACACAAATCTCTGGAAACTCTGAAGCTACCCACTCCCTAGGAGCATTTCAAATGACTAAACAGAACCCCTCAGTCTCCACACATGACGTGTCTGAGTCTACCTCCCTCCTGGCCCTTGAGGGTGGGGTTTCCAGTCGGATCTCCTCACCACCCACCAGGGCCTTGTCTCCTGCATGGAATCTCTGGACCCTGAGAGATGAGGCTAGAAAAGTTAAATGCTTTCCATTCCAATTCTCCATTGCTGGAAAGAGATACTGGAGAATGGGAGGAGAAGAGAAAATATGTGTGAGGCTTTTTAGCATGTTATACAAAGCCTCCTGTGTTCCAAAATCATCTTCCCGTCCCATTTAACATTACTCCTCTTTCCTGTCTCCCATGCTGTGCTTACCCCATCCCACCTGGAATGATCTTTCCCAGAATCTCTCCTGACAAACTCCTATTCATCCTTAGAAACCCAGTGCAAATAGCCCTTCCTTTCTGAACCCTTTCATGCTTCTCACCCCCATCCAGACATTACAGACTGTCCTACACACTAGGTCCCACCTTCACCACTGCCATGATGGCTTGCTTCAACTTCTATCCCCACTGTCCCTCCCACTAGATCCTAAGCACCCCAAGAGCCTGAATGTGATTTAGTCATCATAAGTCTTTGTAGTCTAAACCAGTACCTTATACCTAGTACTTATTCAATGATTGTGGATGAATGAAATAATATAGGCACTAGGGGAAAGAGACAGGAGAAAGCACACAAGCTCCCATACTCAACCAGCACACCCTAAAGATAAACCTTAGGAAACAAAACATCCAGAATGGAACTGAGAAATACAATATGAAGAGTGGCATGTTGATAAACCAGCCCTCCAAAAAAAAAAAAAAAAAGAAAGAAAAGAAAAAAAAGGGGGCCTTAATATGAAATACTTGCCAATTACCATGGTGTAAAAACCCGTACCATGACTGATCACAAGCTACCAATGTGAACTCACTAGACACAGAGTTGGGGAGAAGGGTACACAGTTGGATCTCATGAGCCAAATGGTTCCCACCCACTACCGAATGCAAGCCATATATGTAATTTTTAAATGTTCTAGTCCCACCAAAACTGTAAAAAGAAATAGCCAAAATTAATCTTAATGTTTTAGCTCAGTATATCCAGAATATTACTTTAACATCTAATCCCTACCAGAGATTTATTTGAGAGAGAGCAGGAGTGGGGAGGAGCAGAAGGAGAGGGAGAGAGAGAATCTCAAGCAGACTCTGTTTAGGAGCCTGACTCCAGGCTCCATCTCACGACCCTAAGATCTTGACCTGAGCTGAAATCGCGAGTCAGACGTCAACCAACAGGGCCACTCAGTTACAAAAGATTATTAATGAGCTATTTTACATTGCTGGTTTCATATTTAATCTTTGAAATGCCAGGGTGTACTTTACACTGCAGGACATCTCCCCTGGGACTGATTGCATGTGGTTAGTGACACCCAGTATGGGACAGCCCAAGCCCAATCAGAGTGAGAGCCACACAGAGACATTGTGACGTGAACATCTGTCATTTTTAGGATGTTGTCCATGATTTTTTGAATGCTGTTGCCTTTTTACAACTTTAGGCAGAAACAGTGCTTCTCCCATGGGCTAGGTTAATTTCAGAGAAGGTCTGTTGCGGCTCCGGCCCATATGGCTGCTCTCTCAGGATCCTGAGCACTTACTCATTACTACACTTTCTTTCCAGCTTTCAAAGTTTAAGATTGAAGGCAGCCAGTGAATACCCAGGTGGAATTTTCCCTCTGCTCCACATGCCAATTTAGGATCAGAAATTGCATCCACCACCCCCCACCGACTGCTCCTCCCATCACGTGACTGCTAGGAGTGTGGGTGCGCAGATAATGAAGCTGGACTTCTCGGAAGCTAAATGTGGATAGGAAGTGGTCAGAAATTCACCTGTTGATTAATGGGGGAGGTAGGCTGCTGCCCAGAAGCCTCAGGGAGGAGAATGTAAGGCCTTCATTTTTGAAAGGAGAGTCTGCAACTCTCCAGGCAGTGACCTGGGCATCAGAAGTCATGGGTTCCAGCTCAGCTCTTCGGGACTATCAGAAAATCCCACAATCGCTACAGCTTGTTTTATCCTTCTGTAATCCGACATTGAGAATTTGGTGGTAGGCTTCTGATACAACAAAATGATGCTGATGAAAATGCTCTGGAAAAATGCTAAATGCTGGGATATTGAATTCAAAAGCTGCAGACCTTAGCAAGACATGCAGACTGGAAACCAGAAAACAAGGGTTCTTTTCTTGGATCTGTCAGAAATAGGCTGTGTGCAAGTCATGTTACCTCTCTGGGCCTTTTCCCTATCACTAGAATGAAAGGGCCCATTTAAGTGACCAACATAAGCTAAATCATGGATGACATGATTTAGCTTATGTTCCAAGCTCCATGGCCTCCTCCCTCCCCCAGAGTCAAACTGCCCCCACCCCAGCTCTCTAGCACCATCTCCTCCTTCTCTCCCCTTTCTCGAGGCTTCAGTCACAATGACCTTTTTGTGGTCCCCCATGGCCCTCAGCTAACACCTTTCCATGAGGCCCATATTTAAGTTGAAACCCCCTCCCCTGTTTTGTTTCCCTCGTAGTAATTTCACTCTCCCAGCATACTTTTATTTATGTATTTTGATGTTTATCTCCATTCTCTAGAATATAAGTTCCATAAAAAGAAGGAAATCGTGTCTGGTTTCTTAACTGGGTATGTTTTCCATGCCTAAAACAGCACGTAGCAGGTATTCAACAAATATTAGTTGAAAGAAAGAAAGAAAGAATGAATGAATGAATGAATGAATGAATGAACACCATTCCAGCTCCAACATTCAAAGATTACAACTTCCTATCGATAAAAATCAACACTTGAAACAAAGGGATTGATAGCCAGGATTCTAGAAAACTTCTTATTCACGGGCATACCCAAATTACCTTTTCCCCTTTTGAGGTACACACAGCTTGGTCCTCCTGGAGCTCTGAACCCAGGGAACAGAAGTGAAACAGTCAGGGTGCTCTCCATCTGGTGAGCCCCAGCCTCCCATTCCTAGTGTCTGCTCCAATCCTGACGCCACTCCCACTGCACTGAGATGCCCCTGACTTCTCCTGTCCCTTCTCCCTCCCCATGAGCCATTTTCAGGAGATGCTCTGATAGCCCATCAGCACAGTCCCTGGTTTGAATGTGAGTCCCTGGACTGCCTCCTCCTGAACAGCAACTGGCTATACCCTATCTCACACTTCATGCTGGTTCAAGGCTTTCCCTATGACATCTCTCACTGGGAAAAATAAGACTTCATTCATTCGCTCACTTATTCATTCAACACGTACTTATGTAGTATGTTGGAAATAAGGAGGCAGACAAGGCATAGTTCTCTTTTCTCATGTGACACAGGCAAGCAAAAACAAATACGCTAATAAGTATATAATACGCTGTCAAGTGGTAATAAGTACTATGAAAAAGTGAAATAGGCTGGGGGAGAGAAGGGCAGGGAGTGCTGCTCTAGGCCTTGAGAATGACCTCAGTGTAAGGGAATGAGTCACGCATCTGGGACCAACCAGTGTGAAAGGCCCTGAGGCAGGAGTGTGCCTGGCTTGTCCAAGGAACACGAGAATGTTAGTGCAAGTAAGAGTAGAACATGAAAGGAGAGGAGGTGGGAAGTTAGATGATAGAAACAGCTAGAAGCTGATTCTCATAGACCATGGAGGCCTTGGTAGATCATATTGTATTCCCAGTGTGATGGAAAAGGATTGAAAGATCCAGAGCCGAGAAGCAACGTGATCTAATTTGTGTTTTCAAACACTCGTTCTGCCTTCTGGGTGGAGAATATTCTGTAGGGGAACAAGAGTGGAGGCAGAATGGCAGGCCGTGGCAATAGCCCAGGTGATGCACAATGGGGGCTCCAACCAGGCCCTCCCCCACTCCCCGGGGGACTGCACCATTTGAGGCCCCGGTCTTCCATTAGAGCTCACAGGTTCCGTCCTCCATCCTTCAGTCTAGTCATGTGAGTCAGTGGTTTGCAGCCTTTGGCAACTGCCACCTGCAAGCTGAATGGGGCTCCCAAAGGTAGGAGTGGGGGGCAGGCAGGGATTAGGAGGGACCTAAAATGCCAGCTATAATGTTGCTCCTGTATTGACCACTTTAAGGACCTATAGGAGAATGTGCATGGTGGGAATGACATTATAGGAAAAAATCTTTATTCTGCTTTATCTTTTTAATTATGCACTCACAAACTCATTGCTGTTACTGGTAATGCTTGCCACATACTGCCCCATACCCAGTGTGTCAACCCTGGGAATGAGAAAGAACCTTCTTCCAGGATACCCTTCGGAGTACATGGTTCTCCATCCTCAGATTCTGTTCTCTGTGTATTTCTTGGCTCCTGAACCAGAAGGTAGGCTCCCAGCAGGCACAAGCCACGCCTCCTTTGCCCCAGTCTAGTGCGCTGTTGCCACTAGCTGATAGATGAGCAGAGGGCAGTAAGATCTTCCAAAAAAAGCTTCCAGGGCTTTGGCACCAGTTGGCGTGAACACTTGCCTTCATGAGCCTATTGAGCTAAAAGGGGTCTTGGAAGTCATTTATTCCAGCTCTGTGATTTTCCCGAGGAAGAAAGAAGAGAGGTGAAGGAGCTGACCCAGGGCCCACAGCGCCAGGAAAGGCAGGGGCAGATAGTGAAGCTCAGCCCCCAGGGGTGCTCCCCACCATCACCAGCCGATGCTAGGACTGTGCTGGTGCTGAGGACAAAATGCAGAGGGGATCGAACCACGCTGCTTTGCAATCTTTGCAGCCATTCTAGACAGTAGGAGTGAATGGCAGTATTATCCCCATTTTGTAGGTAGAACGAGCAAGGCCAAGAACACTGAGTGGTCCAGACCATATATTGAAGTGGGCAGGGAGTTAAAAAGCTGGGTTGTTGTTTTTTAATCCGTATAAAGGGAAATGTAGGGAAGAATATGATAATGGTATGTGGTTATAATGATATGATATGAACATAATAATGATAGCACGTAAATATGATCATGATATGACTGTCATTCAGAGGGATTTACATTCTTCCATGTAGGGCCTGAGAACAGAATGAGGACCAGCAAAAGGGAGGAATGGAGTGTGGATCTGGGCTCAGTAGGAGAGGCAACTTTCCGATATTGAGGGCTTTCTGAAAGTAGAGGGAACAGACGGGGGAGATGGTGGACTCTCGGGTCCCGGAAGGATCTGGGTCCAGACTGGAAGTCAGCCAGGCAGGGGTACTGTTCACAGATCCCAGACTCACAGAGGCAGTTGGACTGGATGGCCTTTGAGTCTGGCATTCAGTAATTCTGAGCACAGGGATCTTGGTTTCGGGTTCCTTCCCTTTGAAACTAGAGTTTCTCCCACCCACTTGGCTGGAGGCATTCTCCCCAATAAAGTCATCCTAAAGGATGACATCAACAAGTCTGCCATCCCCCAGGATGGAATAAGGAGAAATGGCCTTAAGGCACGTGACTTCCGTTGGACTTGGAGAGACTTCCTGCATCGTGAGATTGAGATCCTTGCTAGAGGGTGTTGCAAGAACTCCTCTCTGGGTGATCCCTGGGGAGAAGGCGGATACCTATGGACCTCGGTGCTGTAGATAAAGCAGTGTGGAGGCAGGGGGATGGAATTCATGACCTCGCCAGGTTCCTGCCAGCCCATTCCTGCTGTAATTCTGTGATAAAACCATTAGAGGACCCAGAGGTGGTTTAGCCTCATTTCTCCCATTCTGGTGACAGAACACATTTTTTTTTAAACCCTATAAACCCAAAACCATAATTCTTTTACAGCAGAGGGAAAGACAGGATAGTCATGCACGGTTTGCAGCAGGGGAGCGGCAGGGAGAGGTTAAAGGAAGAAGAAAGTCTATTCAGATTGTGGTTGCCCTTTTCCATTCAGGCGAGGGTTGGAGGGTGTTAAACGTGAAGTTTGATGACCGAAAAAAGCAAAGGGAAAGAGAAAAAGGAATGTGAAGAAACTTAAGCCTGCAGTTTTCTGATACACAGAAGGGAAACCCAAACTCTGCTCATTATGGCCCACATTTATGGCCGATCATAATAGTAAATTACAGCTCTGCGGCCTCGGCCAGGACCGTGCCGTTCTTCCCATGTGCTTCCAATTTAGCGCGTTTGAAGTTGCCCTGGATATTTATTTGTAGGGGATTTACTGCGCAGAACGATTAAAGTTTGTTCTTGTTAGGAGTTTGGGGCTAGTTTTGGGGGTGGGGAAGAGGGAAAGGGAGTGTTAGCTAGAGAGAAGAAGGGGGCTGCCAGGTACCCCGAATGAATACATGTACATGTTTTAAAGTGCGCGCGCACACGCACACACACACACACACACACACAAGGGCCCTTTGTTTTCAACATGGTGAGGGTCCAACATCTCTGACTGCCATTTTGTTTATAGGAAATCCTTTATAATGCACGCTTAGTGTTTCCATATGGAATTCTCATAGGACATTTCCCCGCACCACCCTCCTCTCCCCCCTCCCCTTTTTTTATTTGGATAAGGCAAGAGAAAAGGGACTGTACATTCCAAAGATTCATAGTCATTCCGGATCAAATTCAATGGATTTTGGCAAGAGTTGAAAAACCCAGATGCAGGACTTCAGCCTCCTGCTGAGCCGCCTCCAGCTGCGAGTGTCTGGTGGAGGCACTTGGTAAAATCATGAAAACCCTATTAAATTCATGAAATATGATATACTGTCGTTTCAGACGAACTTTCCATTGAACTGTCCACGAAGAGAGAATTCGGTTAACTTGCCGAAGAAGGGGGAAGCGGCAAGGCTGGGGCAGGGCTGGGAGGCAGGAGGCCCTATTGAGGAAAGCGCAGAATTTGCGCTGGGAATTTGGAAGAGCTGGCAGATTTCTGGGTGTGGGCAGAAGCCTCCTTCAGACCCGGGCAGCACCAGGCTTTCTCCGGGTTTGACAGTCCCCAGAAAGGGAGGTGGCCACTGCGATTCCTCTCCCCATCAAGGTGCCGAGCTTCCGACTGTGGTCCCCTTCCCCTGCTGCGATCATTGCTCCAGAGCACAGCAGACCCCTGCCGTCTCCAGAGGGTAATTACTCTCCAGCCCTTGTTTCGGAGCTGGGGGCCCGAGGGCAGTAGGAGAGAGACTGACTCACTCACCCAAGGCCCAGCACACTGAAAGTTAACTCAGAGCTCCTGAATCCCAGTTTAGTTCTTTCCACCAAAGCATGCCACTTCCGTGGATAAACAAGGCAGAGACCTTCAGTCCGTCTGCCCCAGATCAGAGCTGCTGACAACGTGGTTTTTTGCATGAACTCATAGGCCGGGGCTCCCCCCAGCTCTGAAACAGTCTATCCTAAAGAAGTTGGACACTCTAAGTTCATTTCCTATTGGACTGTAATTCACATCATAAAACTATTGCATGTTTATTTTCAAACAGAGCAGGGTGAGGGCTCCCTGGAGGTTCATTGGTTTTGTTTTCTGGAAACCTCCACAGGACATGGCAATTGCAGGAGCTCACATGTATGTGCAGAGTTCGCCTTGCAGGAAGCCAAGTGGGGCCCTCCTTCCCCACATGTCTTGGCACCCTAGTCTGGACCCCTGGACTGGAAAGGGCACACAGAATGTCTTGGCCCACCTGTCATCCACGCAGTGGTCCCTGAAATAGGAATGTCACCCAGTCCCGGCATCTCTTTCCTAGCTGCCAGGGCCAGTGTCGTACATGGAAGAGGATGAGAATAAAAGCTGACTGTGATTGAGTGCTTAGAGTATGCCAAGACACTGTTCCCAGAACTTGGCATGAGTTGAGTGATTCCACTCTAACAACAACCCTATGGTGTAGTGACACCATTATCCCCATTTTGCAGATGAGAAAACTAAGGTAAACTGCCCAAAGTCTCACAGCCAACTAAGACTGCATAACTGACCTAAGTGACTGAGCCAGTATTTGAATCTCAACAGTCAGGCTCTAGAGCCTGAGCTCTCTCACTACCCACCGCCTTCCCCAACCGTTCTTAGTTGGTCTGTGAAGGAGCCTGAGGTTCCACATCTCTAACAAGCCTGCGGGCACTGCAGCAGTCCACGGAGCAGACTCTGAGTGGCGAGGCTGAAGGATATTTACCTGATTGCTTGCCTCCACCAAAACAGGCCCCCATAAGAAGGCAGCTGGAAGGGTCAAAGACATTTCCTCAATTTCTCGGCTGTGGCCCAGGCTAGCCCTCCTGCCACCAGTAGAGACACTAGATTCCACTGGGAGTCCTGGAAGGTACACAGTTTTGGGGGCCACAAGAAGCCCTGGGATTGAAATCTGTGCAGCAGCTGACACCAGCCAGCTGCCACAGTTCCAGAGAGTCCCAGTCTGTCTACGTCCCTAGCAGGTGCTGTCGCAAGTATATGCTGATCACTGGGGCCAGGAACAGTCGACACCAGTGCCCCTCTTACATCCCAGCGAGAAGGCTGCTGACCAGAAGGAACTGGCCAGTGTGGCAGTTCCCACCTTCTTGCTGGGGACTCTGGACAGACATTTAATCTTCCTGGTTCCATGTGTCTGACGTGGAAAGTGAGAGGATTGCACAAGACCTTTCAATCCTTCCTTCCCATCCCCATCCTTGAGTCTACAAAAGCCTGTATGGTAAATAAAAATTCAGCCAGCCGTCTGCCCATCTAAATGCTCTGTTGTCCTTGTGGCCAGTACCGCACATCAGGATATCAGACAGAACCCATTTCCTTTCCAGTGGGAGGCTGAGCACCATAAACATAGGTCTCCCACGAACCCAGCTGCCCTATTCCTGGTCCCCATCTACATCTTGGGAAGCAGATGGAGAAGGCTGGTTCCCCAAAGTCGCCAAGCAGGCTGCCTGAGCCCCGAGACTGGAAGGCGGGAGCCTAGTCCCCAGGGCTCTGCTTCACAGCCAAAACACACCGTATCGTGTTCCTGGCGGCTCTGAAGGCCTGGTGCAGCCAAGAGAAACAGGCATTTAAGAGCAGAAGGGGGCAGCATTTGACCCCTGGCCTCTTTGGTCTGGCTCCCTCTGACAGGGTGAGGCAAAGGGCCTGGAGAGGGACAGGGAAGCCCCATAGACACCCAGCCCCACAGAGCTGGGCTCACATCCCTAGCTCCCCGGATCTGGGTTTCAGACTATCAAGCCCTGTGGCCTTTAATGTTACTAAAACATCATTCCTTATAAGGGCTGGGCACAGAGGAGGTGGACAGTAAAGTGACGCCATTCCTTTGAGTGACTGTTGTTAATGAATCAGACACTCCCCAGCTCTGTTCCCCAATCTCTGCAAGGGACTTGGAACCTGTATTATCGAACAACTGAAGATTCAGGGTTCTAGACCAGGGCTTTCCAGAAGAAATGTAAAACAAGCCACCAATTTGTATCACATACATAATTTTAAATTTTTAGTAAAAAGAAAAAGTTTTAAAAAGTCAACCATCTTAAAATATATTACATTTAAAAAATAAAAAAATAGCAAGTTTAATTAATTTTAATAATTTCTTTAATTTAGCCTAATATTCAAACTAGTGTCATTTTGACATGTAATCAACATTAAAAATAATTAATGATATCTTTTACATCCTTTTTCTTGTACAAAGTCTTTGAAATTCGGTGTGTGTTTTACATTCACGGCATGTCCCCATTTGAACTAGCCATACCTCAAGTGCCCAGGGTCCGCACGTGGCTAGTGACGCCTGTACCAAATTGTGCAAATATAGAACAGAAGACACCAGTGGGTACCAAGCCAGTGGTGGCAACAGAAGTTGGCTGGGGGTGAGCCGGGCTTAACGTTCCTATTATGTCCAACATCACCCCCCAGCCGTCCCCAGGAATGATCGCGTTAATAACACTGAAATGCTGAAAATGCTCTTCTTAGATGTGGTGACTAGGCATTTCCTCAATCTTATGCAAAGGACAAACAAAAGGATTTTTGGAAAACTTTGCTATTTTTATTGATTTTTCAGCAGTGGACTTAAGTGAAAACAAGAGGCTAGCTATGCACACACAGTGTTAAGACCACAGCCTTCAGGACATCTTACTCCTACACTCCTTCAGTAAATGTTTTGGGACTATGACCAGTGGAGAGGCATTGGTCAGGGGCGGGGGGTGGGGGTAGTTTCTCAACAAATGAAGTACTTAGTGATGTTTCTTTCTTAAAATGTGATTTAAATGAGGACCTTGAATACCAGAATAAGCCGCATGGGTGCAGGGTTGGAACAGATTCAGGGCCTGAAGGGGTCAAAGGAAGGGTTATTGCATGCAGATGGGTTATTTGCTGGTAGAGGGGACGTTTGAGAAGCCCCACAGTATAGACGACTCAAGAACAGGGTACCAGGCTGGGTGACGCAAGGGTGCCAAGTTAGGAATGGTACTAACTATAGCAATGGGAGTTTTAAGTATAAGACATGTCAGAGAATACTGGACATCAGATACAAGGTTCAAGGTGACTGTGGCACAGGATGGGGGAAAAGCAGAGTGCACAGTCCTCATCCGTTCAGAAAAGGGCGCTGCGGTTTTCTCTACTAACCTCACGGCTTGTTCAACAAGCTTTCTTTGGTCCTTGTTTTGTTGTGAGGATTGCAAGGTTCTGCAGGTCCCTTTCTTGTCCCCTGACACCCTCCTTTCCTTTCTCTCCTGGACCAATTGCTACCTCTGCTGACAGAAGGTGGCGGGACAGAGGGGAGCACCCAAAATGGTGGGCTCAGTGACACAGGCCCATACAACCCTTGGCACCTTACTAGTCCCTTCCTTATAAAAACTAGCCTGATAGACTGGAGGCTGAACCAGATGTCATCTAGTGCTCAGTTCTGGAACTCTAGGCAACAAGCCAAGAACCTGACAGCCTAAGTCTTGCTACAAAAATGAGGCGCCCACACACGGACCTTATGGCACACTGTTACCCTGATTCCATCCTGGGCAATGGTCATGTCTCCCCAGAACAGACTCCATCCAGGCAACCACCCAACATCCCCCCTGCGTCACACACACACACAGGTATAGCGACACAGGTACACACATGCACACATACACACACACAACAAATAGACACACATCTCCAGATGCACACATAGACACACATATGCACACACAGAGACACATACACCTAGATGTGCACGTAACCATACAGGCACACAAACACATACCCAGGTGCAGACACACACACACACACACACAAACGCACACGCATGCACACAAACCCACAGCTTCCTCCCTCTTCTGTGTGACTTTATCTACTCTCCAGAAATGAACACTTCTTTCTCCAAAGCATAGCCCTTTCCTCTTTCCAAACCCTGCCTACACTTCTAATCTTCTGTGAAACCTTTCTGTATTTATCCTTAAAATCTGACCACCTCATTGACTCACCTGTCTCCTCAACAGTGTTATCTACTTGTGCAACCAGCTTTTTAAACTATTTCCTTGCATGTGGCACCTGGGTGGCTCAGTGAGTTAAAAACATCTACCTTCAGCTCAGGTCAGGATCCCAGGGTCCTGGGATCGAGCCCCACATTGGGCTTCTTGCTCAGCGGGGAGTCTGCTTCCACCTTGCCCTCTGCTGCTCCCCCTGCTTGAATTCTCACTCTCTTCCTGTCAAATAAATCAAATCTTTTTTTAAAAAATAATTTAAAAATAAAATAAAATATTTCCTTGCATATGAAAATAATAGTATGCTTTACAACCTTTCAGTGTGTTTGCACACCTATTACAGTACCAAGCATGATGTTATGCAAAAAGCAGAGCTCATTTAAAATGAGCTGGAAAAAAAACGATCTCCAAAGAGTCATCATGTATAATTAATAATAGTTAACATTTATTTTGCATTGAACAATGTGCCTAGTCCTACACTAATCACTTTGGATACAATACCTCATTTCATCAGTAACCCTCTAAGATAGGTATTACAGATTTTTTTATTAAAAAAAAAAAAAAAAAAGCTGGGAGATAGTAGATTCTAGAATACAAGGCAGTCTGATCTCAAATGCCACACTTTTGCCCCTGCACAAAACTACTGTCTGTCCATTTACCCATTACCTACACTGAGACA
Source organism: Mustela nigripes (assembly GCF_022355385.1). Classification (NCBI taxonomy): domain Eukaryota; kingdom Metazoa; phylum Chordata; class Mammalia; order Carnivora; family Mustelidae; genus Mustela; species Mustela nigripes. Next base: position 64,013,209 of record NC_081564.1, read on the forward strand.
CACAGACATCGAACGAATTACCTGAGGTTAGCGGGTGGGGGCCAGAACCAGGTACTGTCCCCACTGAGTGTCACTGCCTCCTTCAAGCTTGGTAGTTGAATTCTCCCTTCCACGTGAGAGAGGTCCTATATACAGGAAACAGCAAAGACTTTACAGCCAGGCAGAGCCTCAGTTTCACCTTTTGTAAGAAAGTAGCGCTGGTTACCTAGCCGGGCTGCCGTGAGGGTGAGGCTGAGGAGGACCCGCACGGGGTTTCCTGGCACAGAGTCAATGTGCGGTTAGTGCCGGCTCTGGGCTCCTCTCTCCCTCTGGCCTTCCCCTCCTCCCCCGCCCCAATGTTACACACTCCTCAGCCTCGCAGGCAGCATCTTGTTCAGTTTGCCTGACTTTGTCCTTGGGAGCCGATACCAGACCAAGTGGGCTGCCCCGAGCATACTCATTAAGGAGCTTTTGCCCCCGGACGATCATGAAGACGCTGCGGAAACCGGATCTCAGGGCTCGTGCTTCATGGAGGCTCTCCCGCTGAGTGGTGCAGTTTCCATCCAAGAAAAAGACAACCACCCATTGCGGATGGGAGGAAAGCATCTGCTCTGGAAGGTCCCCCCTCCCCTGTTCACGGGGAACCTGTCCCCCTCCCGTAAACTCTATCTGTGCTCTCCAGTCGCCCTCGCCGGTCTCGCTATGGTGGCATGAGGCTAAATTAATTAATGTGTGTCAACCATGTGGAAATGTTTGGCTTGCCAAGTGCTCTTGATAGGTTTGAAATACTATCGGAAGCCGTGGAAGTTGGCACGGCTATCTGGAGCAGAATTGATCTCACCCCCAGGACTCCTGAGGTTGACTTTGGTTAATGGAGGCATGTGCAGATAGAGCGGGGTCTTCATTAAAAACACTGTGCGTGTATTTCAGACCCTTACTGGGGAACAGGGAGACAGAACGAAAAGGGAAAGACATGGCCGTGGGGATTCTCCTATGATGAGTTGAGCCCAAAGGGAGTTCCCCGGGGGTTGGGCAAGAGAGAGGGGGTGTCTTGTAAAGTGAGGCACATGGGGCTGGGTGGGTGTGGGTGTCCCCGGGAAGCAAGAATCCAGTCCTATAATTATGGGTGCTTGTATCTGTGTGCGCACAGGGAATGGGTGGTCATGAAATGCCCTTCCCTAAACAGATTCTGCTTTGCTCTTGCAACTCCACAAGGCTCCTAAAAAAGGAGGCAGGGGGAGAAGCACCCTCACCCAAAGTGGGACAGACAAGGGGCTGGGCTTGGTTCCATCACAGCTGTTGTATCGTAGGGGGTCAACCGGAAAAGTGGAACCAGTAGGAGATAATATATAATATATAAAGAGATTTATTGCAAGAAATTGGCTTATGTGATTATGGGGATTGGCTTGGCAGTTCCGACTCCGTAGCGAGCTGGAACTCTCAGGCACAGGGTGAAGCTGCTGTCCGCAGGTAGAATGACTTCTTTTCTTAGGAAAGCTTCAGGTCTGCTTGTAGGTAGGCCTTTCAAGTGATTGATCATCTAGGATCATCTAGGATCATAGATCAACCGATCCATGGTGGACTGTGATCACCTCTACCAAGGACCTGTATACCAGCACCTGCGTGGGTACTTGAGTAGCTGGGGACCACAGCTCAGTCACACTGGTCCACAAAACTGCCCATCTCAACCGCTCTGTCCTCCCACCACTCAGCCCGCACCTCCTCTACCATCAGGCCCCCCCCCACCACCTCCAGAAGCCTCCTGCTCTCGTGCCATTCTCCAGTGTCCTAGTTGCCCAGGAATGGCCCGTGAGCTGACAGCCAACCCCATCGAAACCTCGAACGGGTCTCCAAGACAGGTGCCTGCATGGCTTCTCCCTGTTCGTCACTTCTCCAGCAGGTGCCTGCAATGGCCTCCTACCTGCTCTCCCTGCATCCAAACCCTCATTGCCAGGAGAGGTATCTCTAAGCTCCATACCTGGTCTCACTCTTTGGGGACCGAGACTCCTTCAGCAGCTGCCCACAGGGATCCTGTTGAACCACAGGCTCCTCCCAAGTGGCATCTGGCCTTGTCTGTGTGCTTCCATGGCTCCTGGAACTAACCACACTGCCCACCTCCACAGCAAGGCCCACGTTCTCCTCTGACGTTCACATGTGTCTCTGCCTCCTCATTGAAGACTGGCTCCCCCAGTGAGGGAAGCTCCTGCTCTGGGCTCCCTCTCCCTCTTCATGGGGATACTCCACTCTGGGACAGAACTACCCGCCTATCCTCTGTCCCCACCTCCAACTGAGCATCGCACCTCTCTCCGGCAGCACCCATCCTGACATCTGTAGTGCTCACGATATGTGTCCTGCAAATGCTGGCTGGGTTCGTGGGTGGAAGGCACCAGTGGGGTTTCCCCAGCACCCCTCCATTTGCTTGGCTCCTACGTTCTTCCTCTGCCTATAGTTCCATCCAAAACTTACTAGGGAGGGTTCCTTCTTCTAGGGAGAAGGGATTAGTTTCTTCTTCTCCCTCTCCCTTCCCTGTCTTCCAGTTTGAGAACTGTTTTGAGCCATCCCACTGTCATGATAAAGTATGGTATACAAAAGTTACGGCCTGAGGAATTGGGGCCTGTTTCAGGAACTAAAAAAAAAAGCACAAGACAGTCCCACCAAGAGGGTAAGGCAGACAGGGTGAGAAGCGGGGCTGGATGCTGATCTGAGGCTGCAGGGAGCCTCCCAAGGACCCTCAGCAGGGACAGTCCCAAGCACATCTCAGGAGGACCCTCTGTGAGCAACAGGAGGAAGAGCCAGGAGAACAGCCACCTGGCTGTTTCTGGAATGCAATGAGGGGTGGACCTCAGCAGGGGCGGAAAGAGAAATCACCAAGATCTGAGGATCCAAATCTGGGATAAAAATAGGAAACCTGCCCATACAGACAGATGTTCAGACAGTTTTAAAGAACAAACTACTTTACAGCCCCAGACTTTCATTTATTCAGCAAATACTGTTTGAACATGAGATCGGTTATAAGCCTAGAGACTTGACAGTAAAATAGGGTTCCTACCCTCAAGGGGCTTCACATCCAAGTGGGAGGGAAGGTTAGGAAATTAATGAGGGTGGGTTTTTGTGGGTTTTTTTTTTTTTAAGTTTTTATTTATTTGAAAGAGAGAGAGCACGCATGAGCAGGAGGGAGGGGCAGAGAAGAGGAAGAAGCAGACTCCCCACTGAGCAGGGAGCCCATTGCAGGACTCAATCCTAGGACCCTGAAATCATGATCTAAACCAAGGCAGACACTTAACTGACTGAGCCACCCAGGCACCCAAATGGGGGTTTTTTTAGACTGTCAGGTGGTGGTAACATGCCAAGGAAAGTCACAGGTAAAAGAGGTGGAAAGTCAGTGGGGTAGAGGGTAGTGTGTGTGCTACAATTGAGAGGTGTCTGGAGAATGCCTGAGGAGCTGTGACTAAGCAGGAGAGGGTGTCTACATAGCGTGAGTGGCATGTGCAAAGGTCCTGGAGCAGGAGTGGGTTTAGCATGCTCTAGGTAGGGGAAGAGATGGTGTCAGGGAAGGAGCCAGAAGTCAGGTTGTGGAGGCCAAGTGGAAGCAGAAGGACTTTGGCTTGTGTCTACATGAGCTGGGCAGTCTATGGAGAGGTCTTCAGGAGAGAAGGGACTCGTGCTACACAAAAGACTCCTTAGGCTGTACCGATGCAGGCACAGGAGGAAGCCGGGACACATATACAAGGAGACATTTGCTGCTCCCTTGGGTTCTGCCATGATGGATGAAGGCAAGGAGAAAGGCCAATTCCAGATGTAATGTAGAGGTGGAGCTAATGGGAATTGTTGGTGCATTGGGGTGTGGGATATGAGAGAAAGACCACCCTGAGCATCTGGCTGGGTGTCTTGGTCCATTCCGGCCGCTGTAACAAAAACCATTGTTGTTGACTGGGTGGCTCATAAACCGCAGGCATTTATTTCTCACAGTTCTGGAGGCTGGGAAGTCCAAGATCAAGGTGTCCCAGATCCGGTGTCTGGGGAAGACCCACTTCCTGGTTCCTAGACCGTTGTCTTTGGCTGAGTCATCACATGGTGGGATGGGCAGTGGAGCTCTCTCTGGGGTCTCTGTCAAGGGCACTCATCCCCTTTGGGAGGTCTGCTCTCTCATGACATAACCACCCCGCAAAGATCCCACTCCTAATACCATCACACTGGGGGGTAGGTGTCGACATTTGGGTTCGGGGGATGCAAGCGTTCAGTCCATAGCAGTGAGTGAGTCTCTTTTACTAAGACTGGGGAGCCTCCCGGGCTGGTCGTGTCTGAGGAGGTGCAGCCCCTGAGGAGACACCCAGCACATCTGACCTTTTACCCGGTGGAACCTTTTTTCCTAAGTGGGTCACCCACACCTTCCCCCTGCCTTTGCGGCTCACAAGTACCATGGAAACCCGGAGACTCGGAACATCCTCACGCACCTTCTGATCAAAATGGGAGTCAGCGAGGACTCGCTGTTCAGTGTGTACTTCCCTGGTGTCGGTCATCTCTGTCACTCTCCACCCATCAGAAGGTGTTACTCAGAGCTTCCTCTTTCCTGTTTGAAATGGTCTCCCTGTGGAGAGATAGACAAAAAGACATCTGAGATGTGGGGGCTTAAGAGGAGTGGGGATGGGGAGGGAGCAGAACCTCTTTGCTTCAGGTGGGGTGGGGGGAGTCGATGGATGGCCCCCAACCCCCATATTTCTCCCACAGCTCTCTTGGGTGGTTGGTATTGGCAGGGGCGTGTTATGACTTGTGGGGACCCTAGGCACTCGGCTTTCATAGGTCCCTTTCTCCATAAAAAAATATTAAAAATCATATTTTATGACTGCATTGGTATTGAGATGAATATAATGCAGCCTGGATTATATGTGGGTTTTTTTCCTTTTGATTTTAAAAGGAATTAAAGCAATATTGTGGGCCCTTAAAAGTATCATGGGCTCAAGGCCCAGCATGTGCTATGCCCAGTAGAGAAGTGTCCCTGTGTATAGGAGGGGAAGAAGGTGGGTCTGGAGCAGCAGGGGACATCAGGATACCTGGGTCCCCGTCCTTACCCCTGAACAAGAAGCTGTGAGACCTGCGATCAGTGTCCCAGCTTCTCAAGGCTTCTGACTTCTCATCTTTCCAAGGGGAGTGCAGAACTTGACCATCTCTCGGCTGCCTTCTAAGCAAAGACTCCCCAAGATTCTAACTAAAGTGTGCAGACCTCAAGCTTCATTTTCAACTTTCTGACCCTAGGGGAAGGCTCTTCCCCCGCCCCAACTACAATATTAAACTTGTTTTCCTTTCTGGATCTCCTTCTCTCATCAAATCATGTGCTGGTGTGTGCAGCCACTGATTTCCAAAAAGCGGCCATAAAACCATAATGAGTATGGAGATACCAACATGAAATGACAGAGAGAAAGCCATAAACATTCAAATAAATATATAAATATAAACAAGTCTATAAACCAAACCCAGGAGGTATTTTAAACACATAATGTAGCATTTATATCTCTTACTTTGCACAGCAGAACTTTCAAAGGAAATTCATTTAATTCTATTGCTCACACCCCCTAACCCCCATCCAGGAGTAATCGCTAATAACCCGCACAATTACCGCCTCCCTCCTGATGGAGAGTTCATTTCAGAAGCTCGTTCTTGAATTCATTATCATGCTGGAAATGAGCTGAATCACAGCGGATGTGACCACATGACGATCCCCCTGCTTCCTTCCAGTTGGGTTCAGCGAGATGCCTGCCACAGCCCTGGCCCCAGCCTGCTCTGACGATTGCAAAAGTAGTTACCTCTCAACACCTGGCCAGATTTAAAGGCCCTTGTCAGGAGTTAGGAAGAGGGCAGATCATTCTTGATGGGAGTAGGGAGCCCCCCCACCCCCCCCCCCTCAAGGAGGGCTGGGGCCCTCTCCCCCCCCCCCCCCCCCGCCCCCCCCCCCCCCCCCCCCGTGAGGGGGGCCCCCCCCCCCCCCCCCGAGGGACTGCAACCTCTGGGCCAGGTTTCGCTCAGTACCAGGAAAGGACTAGGATGTCACGTAACCCCGCCCCTCCCCACACCTGTGCACACCTGAGCACAGAGGGTAAAGGAGTCCCCACGTGAGGGCCCAGGGGGGAGAGGCCCTAGGCACCAAAAAGCAGTTGAGAACAGGAGAAGCAGCAGGAGGCAGGACTGACTGTAAGTCAAGGATCTAAGCCTCCCGTGTTCGTGGTCCACCATCCTATCAAACTTCACTTACAAAACACAAATAGAAGATTTTTGAACAGCTGAACATATTTGAATTATTAAGAATTTCAAGATGATGATTCTATAGCATCACACCCCAAGTCTGGGGCCCTTTTAAGCACAAGACTATATACAGTTGCACAGGTCACATGCCCATAAAGCCAACTCTGGGTAGATGGTAGCACCGTCCTAATCTTACAGGCAGGAGAACTCGGGCCCTGTAATTAGCTTAAAGTCATGGTGCCAGGATGTAGAGGAAAACTAAGCCTCACACTCCTGAATCTGGCTCCAGAGCCTCATTCTTTACCTTTTCCCTATGCTGTCCTTCATTCCACCAAAGCCAGCAGCCACCCCCTGGGTGATCAGCACAGGACCACATGGCCTGGTATAAAAGGCAAAAGAGAATGCGTGCCCCAACCTGCACCATCGTGTTGACTCATGCTAACTGGCTCTGTGGCTTTGGGCAAGTCACTCAGCCTCTCGGAGCTTTAGCCCAACCTGCCACATGGAGGTACTATAAAGAAACAATTCAGAGTGATACAGGTACATTTATAGAGAAGCACCAGTGTCATCTCACATATAACAGACAGGTGGGAGGGATGCTTGGGTGGCTCCGCCAGTTGAGTGTCTGCCTTCAGCTCAGGTCATGGTTCCAGGGTCTGGGGATCAAGCCCCATGTTGGTCTCCTTGCTCCATGGGGAGCCTGCTTCTCCTCTGCCTGCCACTGCCCCTGCTTGCGCTTGCTTTCTCTCGCTCTCTCTCTGACAAATAAATAAATAAAAATATTTAAAATAAATAAATAAAATAAAAGACAAGTAGGAGAGCATGACCAGAACTGGAGCTCTCAACCATCTCCTTCTCCCCACCCCTCTGTAGGCAACTGACCCTGACCCTGAACATCCAGGAAGGACCGTGTATGTGTTTTATAATGAAACTGCTCTGTGGCCACACAGTAAGAAAGGGACAAGGCTGAATCAGTTTGCCATTCAGGTTTCTAAAAGATGTCCTATTTTCATCATCTTAATTACAATGGAGTTTTGTTCTGATGTGTGTAGTCCACAGGGCTGTGTCCCTTAGTGATCCAGGACTCCCCCTGCCCAGTCTGACATCTGCACCACTGAGCAAATGTTTGCTAAATGAAGTCATCAAGAGTCTGCATGACAGGGCGCCTGGGGGGCTCAGTCAGTTTAGCTTCTGACCCTTGGTTTCTAGGTCATGATCTCAGAGTCAGAAGATCAAGCCCTGCCTGGGGTGGTCTGTAGGGAGCCTGCTTGCCTCTCCCTCCATCCCTACTCATGCACTCTCTCTCACTCTCTCTCTCAAATAAATACATAAATCTTAAAAAAAAAAAAAAAAAAAAAAGCCTGCATGTCTTTCCTCAACTGAGCTTATCAGATAAGCATTGACTTAAAGGACCCAAATCTGTAGTAAGGTGAGAAAACGCCTTGCTGATCCTCAATTTTTAGGTCTCTTCTGCTGAACTAGAATGGCATGTCACAAGTTCAGGAGCTTTCCTTTTGTCTTAGAGAAGTTTCTGTTTGGGCAAGACTGGATGGAAGATCGAAGAGTCAGAGCCTTTGCGTTGGCTGCAGCGATAACTTTGGCCGACTGGGGGTGTGCGTGGCTGATTCGCTGTGGGTGATGCCCAACGGCCCCTATCTCTCGGGGACCCCTATCTCTCGGGGATAGGGGAGCCTGGATCACTGCCCACAGCAAGCCAGACACATCCAGGAATTTGCCAGAATGTCAGCTCTCAACTTCAGCCAAGACAGTTATTTCAAGAACTGTCAAAAGGCCATAGAGGATAAGATGGTCCATGGTTTAGGAACATGTGTAAAGTGCTCAGCACAGTGCCTAGTACAAAGCAAGAGTCTGACTAAATGTTGGTCCCTGACGAATGTCATCTGTCTAGGGGAGGCTTCATGAGTGGTGGGATTTGTCACTTATTCCTTGCGGGCACTGGAGACTCTTGGCCCCAGAGAGGGACAGTAGGAGAGTTGAACCCTCTGATGCAGGGAGGGTGACAGTGGAAGAAGGAGCTTGAGGCAGGGCAGGGCGGCAGGAACACGGATTATGGAAAACTGAAAACCATTTTTACCTACTGCTCTGCTTCTCCATGGTCTGGCTCTGGAAACACCAGGAACAGAGTTAGCATAAGGTCTCTGGTGTAATAGGAAAAACATATCTACCCAGAATCACCCCTGCTACCTGCACCTTCCCTGGAGACCATGAAACTGTCATGGGCACATAAGTAGGTCTTTCCCGAACAAACGCGGGTTCTTGCAAGTGATCAGAAGACATAAACCATCACTCAGGTTCTTTCAAAGAAGTCTTCCCTTGGATCACTTTTTATTTCTTGAGGCCAAACGTCTTGCACTTCCTCGTTGTAAAATGCAGGTGCTCGAGTGCTTTCTCCAGAGCAAAAATCGGTTGACACTCCCCGTTGATGGATTCAAACATTTTGACTGAACTCATTCAAATTCCCGTCAGTTTAGTCAATTGATGTCATATCAAATATCTGTCAGCACAACCACAAGTCGATTAGACACCTGGTCTTTTTAGTCAGCTAAACTTGTTACTTCTGAAAACAAAAATAAAAAAATCAAGATAAAAGTAACCTATCAATTTAGTTAGCGACGGACTAATAACTTCCATAAAAAAAAATACATTTTTGTTGAACTACTTTGATTTTTTTTTTCCCACTGTATCTACTAAATCAATCAGTCGTGCGTGGGGTGGGAGGATATTGATCAGATGTGCCGCTTGCTAAACAAGAAGGGAGCTGAACATCAGAAATGAAACCATCAAAAAGATTCCCTCAAACCGGCCACTACTCAGTCATCCACAATAACAGTGAGAAATGCGATCCTGCAAGATGGATGACAGGTAGTCCCTAATCACAACAATTTGGTGCACTGATGAGCATTTTTTCTATTCTTTCTAGAAACTCACCTTCCCATCTCGTTGGTCTGTAACTGGTAAGAAAATGGGTGTGACCGCCCAGGGAGTGCTGATTTGCATCCCCAGTTGCCTGTCAGGCACCAACAAGCTGATGGCCCATTCACCGAAAAACAAAAGTTAATTGTATTTATTTGAGGTTCCCTTGAGTGTTATATTATACTGAATTAATTCTAAAAGATATGGTGCCTTCCCAAGTCCAGAGGGTTATGATAAATTCAGTGTTTGACGCGGTCTGTATTAGACCTGAACTAAAGAGTTAAAATCCATTTCTTTGTTTAAACTGAAACCGTTCAACCTGGCCTTTGGCACCATCCTTCTGTACCTTTACCCCTCTCTCAAGCCTCACCCTTTCCCAGCCCCCACCACCACCTTACAGCCCCTCCCCAGGATGCCTGGAGCCTTGATACCATTCCAGAGCTCTCCCTGCAGGGGCAGTCACTCCATAGATCAAGTCACACGAAGGGATCTTGGACTCACTGTGCTAAACCTTTTCAAGGGTGCTTGTTCTTCAAAAAAGGATACCTGAAGAGGTCTGTGTTTGGTTCAAAGGAGTGAATCACTAATGATATAATTTCAGATGCCAGGTAACTGGAGAGAGTCCAAGTATCAGCAGACATGGTTTTAACAAAGCCAAGTATTGTGAAGAGCCATCTTGCTTGGAGAATCAGAACACATTCACTCTCAAGTGTATTCATGCAGAATTAAGTGGCCCACTTTTGCCCATTTCAGATTTTTCACTGGTCACATTTTCTCCTGGTCATAGGCATTTCTGCAACAGGAATAAGCTGATTATTTATTGCTAGTCACTCACCACCTACAATTCACTTTTCCAATTTTCCGTGTTGCCTGCACCGTGCCACTTTGTCAATCCCTGCTGTTTATTGACTGCGTTCTGATGGCTGGGGTAAACAAATTACCTCAAGAATGACGGGAGCAAAAAGGGCATCGCTCCTGGCTTCTAATGATGCAACTGGTGTGGAAGCCAATTGGTCCTAATGTCAGGAGACAATTCATTATCATGATGGTGGAGTTTGCCATAACACATCCTATCGGTGACAAAATTGTGTATGTATCTAATAGCGACCTTTTCTTATTCTCAGTAAACATCAGGTAATATTAGATCAAATGATTTTGCAGATAAAATACTCCCAAATTTCAAAGTTCCCTCCTTTAAAACCCGCTGAAAATACACAGCACAGTAACCACTCTGCTTTATAAATGCATTAAAAGCATCAATAACCAGGAAGTTCACATTCTTGCATTAGGCCAGAGGGCAATTGTAAGATCTAGGGCAAGTTCTTGCACCATCTAGACTCAAATCCGTCCTTAGCTCGGGGGTCTTCAAATTTCTTTATTGTGCAGTTCTACCAGAAAGAATACTTTTAAGTAGTACCCCCAGTGCATTTAATTACAAATTATATTTATGTACTTACATCAGCCATTATGTCAAGGCACAATACAGAGAGAGTCCTTTTTTTTTTTTTTAAGATTTTATTTATTTATCAGAGAGAGAGAGAGGGAGAGCGAGCGAGCACAGGCAGACAGAATGGCAGGCAGAGGCAGAGGGAGGAGCAGGCGCCCCGCTGAGCAAAGAGCCCGACGTGGGACTCGATCCCAGGACATTGGGATCATGACCTGAACTGAAGGCAGCTGCTTAACCCACTGAACCACCCAGGCGTCCCCAGAGAGTCATTTTTAATGACAGTAAATGTAAATCCTTTTTAAAGTAGACTTCATAATTTGGACATTTTGGGGGCCTAGTTCTTGTTATGGCTAATTCGATTGTCATTGCCTTTACTTTTTTTTTTTTTTTTTAAGATGTCATCTATTTATCTGACAGAGATCACAAGTAGGCAGAAAGCAGGCAGAGACAGGGAGGAGGAAGCAGGCTTCCAGCTGAGCAGAGAGCCCAATGTGGGGCTCGATCCCAGGACCCTGGGATCATAACCTGAGACGAAGGCAGAGGCTTAACCCACTGAGCCACCCAGGCGCCCCTGCCTTTACTTTCTTATGTGGCTGCAAGAATTGGAACATAAGCACAACTGAGGAAGCATCACCCCAGCACCCTCCTGTGACTTATTTGGGCTTTTTTAGTCAATCTTTCTTTATATTCCAAGGTTTCTTTGTAAGGATCTTGTTAATCCAGGTGTCTGTTTTGTGTATATCCTTTTGTACCATGGGAATCTGCTCTATTTCAAAGTGATAATAATACCAGTAACCAATAAAAAGCACATATCCAGAAAGTTTAACTCTAGAGGCTGCACAGGTGGCCACTAACCTCCTGACCTTTGCCACACTGACCTTCACCCAGAGGACACAAGATCCATACACGATACATGACAACTTGCAAAAGAAGCTGAACCAGAATGCCTTAAGTTTATCTCAATTTTTAAATAAAAATATACATAGGAGTCTAGTATTTTCTATCCACACCCCGGTGGACTGAGTGTCTGACATATTCCTCAGGATGAATGTCTCACTTTAGGAAACACTGGTTCTAGTTCACCTTAAAATACAGCATCTTTCATACAAATGGCTGACAGGCACATGAAAAGATGTTCATCATCACTAGCCATCAGGGAGATACAAATCAAAACCACATTGAGATACCACCTTACACCAGTCAGAATGGCCAAAATCAACAAGACAGTAAACAGCAAGTGCTGGAGAGGATGTGGAGAAAGGAGAAGCCTCTTACACTGTTGGTGGGAATGCAAGTTGGTGCAGCCTCTTTGGAGAACAGTGTGGAGATTCCTTAAGAAAATAAAAATAGAGCTTCCCTGTGACCCTGCCATTGCACTACTGGGTATTTAACCCAAAGATACAGAGGTAGTGAAAAGAAGGCCTAACTGTACCCCAATGTTCACAGCAGCAATGGCCACATTCACCAAACTGGGGAAAGAACCAAGATGCCCTTCAACAGACGAATGGATAAAGATATGGTCCATATATTCAATGGAGTATTGTGCCTCCAACAGAAAGGGTGAATACCCAACTTTTGTATCAACATGGACAGGATTGGAGGAGATTATGCTGAGTGAAATAAGTCAAGCAGAGAGAATCAATTATCATATGGTTTCACTTATTTGTGGAGCATAAGGAATAACACAGAGGACATTGGGAGATGGAGAGCAGTGAATTGGGGGAAATCAGAGGGGGAGATGAACAATGAGAGAGTGTGGACTCTGAGAAACAAACGGAGGGTTTTGGAGGGGAGGGGGGAGGGTGTTGGGTGAGCCTGGTGGTGAGTATTATGGAGGTGCACGTATTGCATGGAACACTGGGTGTGGTGCATAAGCAGTGAATTTTAGGACACTGGAAAAATTAAATTAAATTTTTTTTAAAGAAACAGCATCTTCTAGAGAGGAGGGTGGAGAGGTCCACTGAGACCAAGTCGGATTTGAAGTCCTGCCTAGCAGTTTGGGCATCATGGGAGCACTGGGAAGCTGGGAAGGAGTCTTTTGAAGAAGGGACAATATGACCTGATTTGCATTCTTGCAAGATTATTCTGAACACGCTAAGGAGAATGGGTTGTGGGGCATACACAAGAGGGGTACACGGGAGGTAGAGCAGGAGAAAGGATAATGGCCTGAATTAAGGCTGCAGCCTCTAAAATGGAGAAAGGTGGGCAGATTCACAAAACAGTGAAGTTTCGGTTATTCATTAAACTTGCCCAAGGTTAAACAGCTGGTAGGCAGCAGAGCTAAATTTAGACCCCAGGTCTCCTCACTCCCGATACAGTGATTTTTCTTCTGATTTGCCATGTCAGGGAACACCTGGTCCCTCCGTTTTATCCTCCCCCAGGGAGATAGGTGATCAGGAGCGGAGCCCACACAGCAGCATACGGTTTCCAGCAGGGCGATGAAGGAAGGCCACTGGAGAGGAAGTGCACTGGCTTCTCCAAATGTATTTGTCTTTGCAGGAGCCATGAGGGGGTTCCATGAGACTCTGTGTTCTGGGTATTGAATCCCATGCTGAAATCCCACACTTTCCATGACAGCAAAGAGAAACTCCAAGTGACTATTCATTCAAGGCCAGGCCTTGACTAAACCCATAGCCCATCCTGCTGAAGGGTAGAAGGCAATAGGGAGGTACCAACTGGGGGGGAAGAGAAACAGACTCTTGTCATCATTCCTGCTTGGAAGCCTTCATCTCTTCTTCTGGACCATTTAAAACCCTTCTTCCTTTAAGCTAAAACATTAGCTCCTCCAACAATTCCTTCCAAATTACCCCTGCCCTCCTATCCCCTGCTGCAATCGCCCTTTTTTTTTTTTTTTAATTTAATTTTATTTCTTTTTCAGTGTTTATGCACCACACCCTGTGCTCCATGCAATTCTTGCCCGCCTTAATCTCCTTTCTTATGGCATCTTTTGCTCAGGGTTTAGTACAGAAAGCAGAAGCCACTAGAAGTATTTTAAGGAGAAAGGGATTTAATACAGGAATTTAGGGGCTCAGGAAATTTGAGGCAGAGTTAGAGGAGTGATCTTTCTAGGTTGGGACAGAAGTGACTCCCGAAACACTATGAAACTGATCTACCATGGGAACTACTACTTCCAAGGCCACAACTGAAACTACGGAGTTCAAGAACCCACCATGATATTCCAGGAATCGGGAAGCCAGACTCATGAGGTCCCTGTAGCTCCCACCCCTCAAATCCCACAATGCTGGTGGCTAAGCATCGAGGGGCAGAAAACATCATCTGTCCGTGACCTTGCTTCCACAAAAGAAGAGCTGAAAGATCAAGACTTCTGTTTCACTTGTACCTTCTGGATTTTGCCTACATGCCTCTAACTGACAATGCCTGATTTTATTCTAAAACCTAAGCTGCAAGGGAGGCTGAAAAATTTGATTTTTATCTTTCTAGCCTCTTGAGCAGAGTATGGTACCCTAGAAGGATTGAGCAAGCCATGCTATGGGTTCCAGCATGGAACCTCCCAAATAATACATCCTATGGTGTTTTTACATGTCTAACCAGCCCTCAGCCCTGGAGGTCGTGTCTTTCACATCCTTTAAGGCCACAAGACTTGCAGATGAGAGGTCCTTGCTAAGGACAGCAAAGTAATCTAATGATGAAACACACTCACTGTTTCAGTACTTTCTTACTTTGCTTTCTGATTCTGTTCTCGCCTTTAAATGTTGTCTCTGCATTAAACCTCCTTGAAGGTAATGCTGATTGGTACTTCTCAGGTGTATCCCCACACAGTGAACCACAGGGCGAGGTATATACATTCCTCAATTAGTGCGTGATTGTTTCACAGCTGACGCCAAGCCAGTTTTTCTACCCAAGAGACATTTCTGCCTCATGACGCTCAATCAATAGGAACCCGATTTCCTGCAAAAGTGTGAGACCAGCAGATCTTTCTTATATGAACTGTCACCTCATTTTGGCAGCAGGGTACCTCCAAACGGGTAAGAAGATGCCCCCTACTCTATTCTACATGGTTGCTATGGGGATTAGTTAAGATAACACAGGTAACGGTACCTACCACATAGTAGGTGATCAGTAAGTGTCCATTCCTTCTTTCTCCCCAAGAGCTTTTCCCTCCATAAAAAATTTGGTGTTTGGGGACAAGCTAAGAGACTGGCTAATTAGATCCTTGAAGAGGTATTAATGGCTAATGTGTTAGTTATCTACTGATGTGTAACAAATTGCCCAAAACTTAGCAACTTAAAACAGCAGCAAAAATGTCTTTGGCCAGGAATCTGGGAGCAGCACAGCTAGGTGGTTCTGTCTTAGGGTCTCTAATGAGACGGGGCTCAGTCAAGGGGCTGCTGTAGTCTGAAGGCTTCTGCAGAGCTGGAAGATCTGCTCTCAAGATGACTCTGTCGTGCAGCTAGCTTGCTGATGGTGCTTGTTGCCAGGAGGTCTCAGTTACTCGCCACCAGGAGCTCCTAAGGCTGCTGGAGGGTCATCATGCCATGGCAGCATCTCCCCCAGCTCCAGTGACCCAGGAGCGCCAGGCTCAAGTGGCCATGGCTTTCACAACCCAGTCTCAGAAGCCACAGAGCCTCGTTGCTGTGAGTTCTGGCCAGTTACACAGGTCAGCTCTGTGAGCAGGGGAGGCAAGGGCCACTAAGGGCCACTGTGGCAGCTGGCTGCCACACGTCTTCATAATGGCCTAATCCCATACATGAGCTCTTTTGTGTAATGTCACTCTGATTTGGAAAGGACTTGGAATGTCTCAATGCAACTTTGTGAGATATCCTTGGAGATATTTTCATCAATGTCAAGATTTTAGGCTCTGGAGTGCACTCATTAGACACTCAGCAAATTCGTGACGAATGAATAGCTTTGTCCTTTAAGCAGCATACAAGCATTCCCCAAAATGAAGTAGCTCAAGAGGGAAAGCATCTAGGAGGCTTCCCTGTGAATATACATGTATATGAATTATGTATTGTGTGTGTGTCTCATAAAATGTCACCCACAATAAGAACTTGGGAACATATAAACCATAATAAAAGAATTAGTGATAATCAATGAATTCCTTTTTATGAAGATGAATAAAATATATATAAATATATATATATACATAAAATATATACATATATATATGTGTGTGTACCCTATATAAAATATGTATAAATATATATATGTATACTCTACTTAAGAGTAGAGTATATAGGGGCGCCTGGGTGGCTCAGTGGGTTAAGCCGCTGCCTTCGGCTCAGGTCATGATCCCAGCGTCCTGGGATCGAGTCCCACATCGGGCTCTCTGCTCAGCAGGGAGCCTGCTTCCTCCTCTCTCTCTGCCTGCCTCTCCGTCTACTTGTGATTTCTGTCTGTCAAATAAATAAATAAAATCTTAAAAAAAAAAAAAAGAGTAGAGTATATATATATATATATATTTCTACTTCTACTTAAGAATGAATATGTATATATTCTTTTTTCTATAGATAGAAATAGAAATGTCTAACAACTATGAATTATAACTAAAGAATAGAATGAAATGGTATAAACCTTGACAAAGCAAAAATAATAATAGTAGTAAAATTAGTAAAAATTGGGGCACCTGGGTGGCTCAGTGGGTTGAGCCTCTGCCTACGGTTCAGGTCATGATCCCAAGGTCCAGGGATCGAGCCCCACATTGGGCTCTCTGCTGGGCAGGGAGCCTGCTTCCCCCTCTCTCTCTGCCTGCCTCTTTGCCTACTTGTGATCTCTCACTCTCTCTCTGTCAAATAAGTAAATAATCTTTTTTAAAATTTAGTAAAAATTGATAAAAACATAATAAAACCAATTTTTTAATTTTTCTAGTAAGGTGGCAGGAGTACTACCTCAATATGAAACCTGGGAGGCTTTTTGAAAGATACTAAGTTCTTAATTTTTTTAATGGTTTTTCTGTTTTCTTAGCCTTAAAAGGTTATAAAAACTAAAAATATTTCCCGTGATGACTAACATTTATCTGAAGTTTGGCACTTTCTCTGGCTTCACTTTAATTCATTTTTCTTTTGTTTAAGTCATACCAAATTAAATATGATACTTTCCCTTAAAAATCAATAGCTCAAAAGCAAAAAAAGAAAAATAAAACAAATAGCTCATAAGGCATGATCCTATTACTAGAAAATAATTTTGTCTGTTTTCTCTTTGCTGCTTGGGAATACGAGCAGAGAGGTGTCTGTAATGGCCATTTCTGCATTTGGGACGGGTCAGGAAGCCTCTGTATTCTTCCTGTGCTCTTCAGTAATTGAAATTTTTACGGCAATTACATATGACTTTATAAACATGACAATGAAGGGCTTAAAATAAAAAGAATATGATTATTGGGTGGTGATATTGTCATCTCATTTTAAGGCATTTCCCCAAAAGTGTTTATGTCTTAGCACCTCAAACGCCCCTGAAGATGCTAGAAATGGGTCATCAGTTCTGAGAGGCATACTCTACTTGCCTCTTGTCCTGGCGGGTTAGGGTGTAGAATTAATGCAGCCAAGACAATGGGGTTGGATCCCCAGATGAGCCATTTGCCTGCTCCCTGATCTCTGATCCCCATCCTCACCCCTAACCAGGGCTGGACCCCATCTAGAGGCAAAACACTACAAGTCTGGGAGTCCTGGTCAAATCCTACTTCTTATTTCACAGTCGTATCAGCTCTGGACATGAGGGGCTAAGGAGCATCACCACAAAGAAATCATTACAAGGAAGGACAGGCCTAGAAGAAGAGGGATGTGCCTATAAATGCTGAAAAACAGAAAGAAACAGGACACACAACTCCTTCACATTCAATTCAAAGATCTCTTAAAAATTTACCTTAGGAAAATGATATTGAAAATCTTTCTACCAATAGGCAAGTTTTTGGTTTTCATGACTTCTTTCATCCTTTGCCTACCAGCTTTCCTCACTGAGCATTTTGTGGGGGACTGTCCCTTGTCATATAGGCTTGTCCTGTGTATTGCAGCATGTTTAGTCTCCCGGGCCTTCGCTCGGTAAATAATAGTTGTACCCCTCAGCCACTGAGACAACCAAAAGATGCTCCCCTCATTTCCAGCTTCATTCCCTACCGGCCCCTGCAGTGGAACCAGGGCGATCCTATCCCTGGACACTCACATTGTGCCTTTTTGTTTCCATGAGGACAAGAAGAGCTTTTGCTTGCTCACTGTTGAATGACTAGTGACTGGCACATAGTAGGTACTCAACAAACACATTTGACTGAATGCACAATATTCGCATTATTCGTGTTTTAGGAAGGTCAACATTTCTAAGTATTTACATCAGCAAATCCACTCTCATTAAATTCCTGGTAGTTGGAGACTTTCAAGCTTATGAACAGCCCCAGAAAAACCGGGAGGGCATAGGCAGAAAGTGACATTTGTTGACACCTACAACATGCGAGGTGGTGGGCTGCTCAGCCCTCTGCGTGTTGCCTTATGAAGTAGTAACCACCATCCTGCCTCCCAGATGAGAAGGACTCCGTGCCCCACGTGGTGCCATGGTAGGTGGTGGAGCTAGAATCTGGGTGGACTCCCCAGGCTGTGCTTTTGGTTCCACTCATTGTGACCATCCCAGTGGGGTGCTCATCTACACTCACCTTCCTTTCAGATGCTCTCCAGAAAACACATCTTCAGAGATTTCACAACAAACTCCATTTTTTTCCCAGTGATGTCCAGACAGATTCCATCTCTGCAGAGTCTTGGCTGCTTAAATATAGCCAACTTATCTCTCCCATTACCTCAGCCAAGCGGCAGGGGTTCAGAGGACAAGCTTCTTGGCAAATGTCTTCGACCACTTGCCAAATGCCTACATTCTTTAACAATCAACGGGTATAACCCCAAGTGGCTTCTTCAAGCTCGTTTGGTAAATCTGGTTAGGCATGAAGGAGAAGAAAGGGTGAGATGAAGCTGGAATTAAGTCCCCATTTCCACGCCAGCCTCTCTCTGGTTCTCCTTCTTAAGGAGCTGTTCCAGGGGCTGGCTCTCTCTGAGCCCCGATGACGCGCCAGGAGCCACGCACAGGGCTGTGTGATGGGTCGCCTCGCTTCCTCTTCTCCGGGAAGGCTGTTGCTCCATCCTTCACAGGATTCATGCGAGGAGGGAGGAGGAGGGAGAGGCCTCGTCAGAGAGTCTGGCAGCTAGAACGCTGTGGCCCCTTCAGAGCATGGACAAAAGGCTCAGGAGCTCCCATCTGTCTCCCCAGCCCCCTTCCTCTCCAGCTCCATCCCTTCTTGGCACATCCTTTCCAGCCAGCATTTCAGCCCTCCTACTGTGCTGTGACTCTGCGTTTTCTCCCCTTCCCTTATGTCTACCTGTGGTTCCCTGTCCTCTGCATGTTCCTTTCTCCCAGTCCCAGCTGTGTTCCTCTTCTCACTACCTCCACGGGATGTCCCCTTGCAGGCCAGGCGGGGGCGCTCTCTATTCTGTCTTCTTTGATTGGCACAAACTCCGTTTGATTGCGGATGTTCTTACTCGTGCCCTTCCTTCCTGCAGCCCCCAGGCCCCCACCCGAGTGTTCCCACTGGAGTTCCCAGCAGGGCTGCATGACATGTCGTAGCTAAAGCCTCCTAACCTTGAGTCGCCCCAACATAGGTCCATGCTTCCGTCCTCTTTGGGGCTATTCACAGCCATGACCCGTCTGTGTCTCCTCTTTATGGTCTTGTAGGAATTTATAAGGCAAACATGAGCTTTTGATTTAAGTATTTTCAACAATGGGATGAGCCTCCATTTCCACAAGTGCTCCGTTTTTATTTCAGAAATCGAGCAGCCCGTCCAAGCCAGCTTCCTCGGGAGCACGCTGTGGCTAGGACCCAGCGCGGGGTGCATGAGAAGCAGGGATATAGCTTCGACAGGCCAGGGCACGTGCTGGAAAGGACTGGGGCGCTCACCACCTCCTTTCGTCTGGAGATAGAGAATGTGAACGATATTTAAGTCGTAAATCTAGCTTTGGTTTCATTTTGGTTTTGCTGTTGCTAAATCTAAATCTGTTTCACTTGTTTACTGAACGCTTTGACCATTCAACCAAAGTTCTAAAATGAGTGGAGATGGTTCCCAGGCCCTCTCCTCGCACACTCCAGCTCCCTTCTCCATCATAGCTCTCCATACCCAGAGCCCCCCCCCCCCGCCGCCCCGCCACTGGCCCCCAGCAAGAGCACTAGCCCCCCAGACCCCCACGCCTAAGGGTCTTGTTCAAATGCAGATTCCTCTTCTGAGAAAGGGGCCCAGAGCCTGCATTTGGAAATGCAGCTGGTCCTCAGCCCACAGGTACCTTTGCGTAGCAAGGCAGTGAGAAGTGGTCCGGGGCACTGCCTTTCGCGGGCTGCCCCTCGGCATCACCTAGAGAGCTCCTCAGGCTTCCAGTGCCCAGGTCGCACCCCAGACCACGGAAGTCACACTCCCTGGAGGAGGAGCCCTAGCGAAGGACAGCCCTGCGCTGTCCTGGATGAGAATCTCTGCCCTTGGGGTTTAAAGGGAGGAGGGCTCACCTGAAGGGGAAGGGAGAGGTGCTCTGCGAACAGCAGCGCCCCCTACCGGCCCAACTGTTTTCCCACCAAACCAGATGACAACAGCGACGAAGCAGGTTCAGCACCTGCAGAAAACGAGGTCAGTTTTGAAGACTGGAGGTGACTGGGGGAAGCCCTGCCTCCCCCTCCCAAGCCCGTTACAAAACACTGAGACGCACCGTCTCCGGGCCCCCCCCCCGAGGCTGCGCAGGGAGAACCTAGCCCTGGGGCCCCCCGGGGCTCGTGCTTCCGACCTGAGATTTAGCATCCCGTGAACGGCACCCGACACCAACTCCAGCCCCTTCAGAGCGCCTCCACTCCGTCTCCCAGAAGGCCTTGGATGTCACCTAACTCTGAGATGTACCCGAAGTAGAGGCTCCGGGGACAGCGCCTGATGGGATCTATCCCAGTTTCCACACCCTCTCAGGGACAGCCCTGCCTCCCCGCTCTAATCGGTGTCAGTTCTAGAAAATAAACATCTGTGCCGGGAAAACATGATCAGGGTTTTGTTGAAAAGAAAGGAGTAGCTCTAGGGCCTAAAGGATGTAACAGACTAAGTCCTTAGAGAGGTCAAGTGCGGACGAACTGTGTCCCTGTCAAGTGGAAGACCCGGGCTGCATATGGCTCCAGGTTACAGCACGAAGTCCCAGCTTTATGCCACCGTTCAGGTCCTGAAAGGAGGCATATGTCTGTCCACATTAAAGCCAAACACCAGGAACCTCAACGGCATAAAGCCAGGCCCCAGGGAGAATGGAGAACCCGCTGGCCCCCAGGGTTCCACGTGAGCTGTCCTCAGGGCAGAGCCTGTGGCCTGCAGCCGAGGGAGTCAGTGACACTGTTGTGGACAGAGCCCAGGCCTGAGAATTAGGAGGCCGGGTCAGTCCCAGCCACTGTGTCCACCCCCCATGTGACTCCCCTGAGTGCACTCCCTTCCCTGGGCCTGTGAAATGAGAAATGTACCCCCTGCCTCTCTCCCCATCATGGATCACTCTGGGAAACAAATGCAGCTCTTGACCGGGGAGTACTCTGTAAAGTAAGGAACACCATATGCATGAAGGGTTAGAGCAGTGCCAGATCCACAGAATTCATTGTGTGTGCATGTGTATGAGCATGTGTGTACATATACACGTGTGTGAGTACGAGCATGAGTGTGTATAGTGTGCATGAGCATGTGTGTACACAAACACGTGTGTGTATGTGTGTGATTACGAGCGTGTGTTAGTATGTGTACCTGTGTGTGTGTACACATACACGTGTGTGTGTGAGTACGAGCATGAGTGTGTATAGTGTGTATAAGTGTATGCGTGCATGCACATATCTGAGTGTGTGTACTTATGTGGGAGTGCAAGTGTGCATGAGTTTGCGTAGTGTCTGATGACTACAGTGGGAAGTAGACCCAAGGACTGCCTGGCCCAAGGGTCAGGAAGGCATTCCGCCAGCGACAGAGCTTGGGGCATGTGGGCAGGGTCAGGCCCTAATGGAGAATGACACACATGGAAACAGATGGAGCCTGAGATAGCCCTGGGCCCAGAGGGGGGCTTCCTGCCCAGAGCAGGGGCACGTGGGACAGAGAAGCGGGGGAGTGGTTCCCACACAGGTGGGGCCCTGTCACCCCAAGGCAGAGCTGTGGGAGAGCAAGAACACGGCTGCCTTTTTTCCCCCCAGGCAGCCCCAACCAGTGCCGAGGTGTCCTCTGGGGACACCCCCAAAGCAGTCACCTACAGAGTCAAAATGTCCTCCTAGAAATTTTTCCTTTATTTTATTTTATTTTTTTAAGATTTTATTCGTGTATTAGAAAGAGAGAGAGAGAGGGCACAAGCAGGTGGAGAGGCACAAGGAGAGGGAGAAGCAGGCTCCCCGCTGAGTAGGGAGCCCGATGTGGGACTCGATCCCAGAACCCTGGGATCATGATTTAAGCTGAAGGCAGAGGCTTAAATGACCGATCCACCCAGGCACCCCTGAAATTTTTATTTAAAAAAAAATGTAGGGGTACCTGGCTGGGTAGCTCCGTTGGTTAAGCATCTGACTCTTGGTTTTGGCTCGGGTCATGAGCTCGAGTCCCACATCCTGCTCCGCTCAGCTGGGAATCTGCTTGAGATTCTTTCTTCCACTGCCTCTGCCCCTCCCCGCTCTGCTCTTCCTTGCACCCTCACATGCGCATGCGTGCTCTCTCTCTCTCTCTCTCTCAAATTAATTAATTAATAATTCTTAAAAATAAATAAAATTTTAAAACATAAACAAACACAAAAACATAAAAGCAGTAATCACCCAGTTCCAGTAGCAAGCCACTCAGACAGGAGACAAAGTATCTCGGAAGCTTTCTGAGCACTGGCATGACCAAGTCATGTTTTAAGGTAATTCATCCATCACCCGTGGCAAGGTGGAGAGGAACTGTGGAGCTGAAGTCAGGGAGGCCAGCTAGGAGCTGACCTGGGCAGGAAAGGGCCTGGCCGAGAGGGACAAAATAGACTCATGTAGATGAGACCCTTGACGTGAAATTTGACAGCTCGGTGATTGCTGGTTTGGGGATGTGGTGAGGCAGGAGCTCACTCTACACCGTGTCGAAGGGTCATCCCACTGAAAGAATGTCCACTGAGAAGGGCGTGGTGACCCCCTCCGAATGCCCTTCCAAACACAAGGATGCCCAAGATCTAAGGAGGAAATCCAAGCAGGTCCGGCCTCCTCCCCCAACCCCACCCAGGGGCTGGTCAGGTCCCTGGCTACGGGCACCGGCCCTGGCCTTTCAGAAGAACCCAGAGAGACAGAGCCCCCATGGCGCTGACCACCAGCCTGTCTCCCTGACAGACTGCAGATGGCCCGGCAGACACTATGCTGCCCCCCGACTCCTCTCCCGCCATCCTGACCTCTGGCCCTGTGAGTCAGGCTCCTCTCAGCCCATATCAGACTCGCTGGGCTGAACTGCCAAGAAAAACTCTGAGCCCCCTAATAAGAAGCAGCTCTCAGCCAACGTCTTACACAAGCCAGCTCTGAGAAAGGCGCCTCTCGCCTTAGCCCAGCTGGTAGCCGCTCTCTTCCCCTGATCCCTGCCCTATCTGTCAAGGGACCAGGCCTCTCCTGGCCTCATCCCCTCTCGGGCCTCCCCGAGCTACGATCCTTGGATCCGTTCTGCCCCCATTTCAGCATCTACTTGGCCCCAAACAACTGATTTCCCCCCTTTCAGCAGCTGTCCACTCGGCTCAGAGATCAGCAGACCCCTGGCCTGGGGACCCAGCCTGACTCAGCAAGGTCCTCGCAGACTCATGTCTCTGCCTCTGATCCTGCTGGAATCCACTAGCAAGTGGACCCACTGAGATCCACTAGCAGGATGGCAGAGAGTCTGGGGGCCTTTTTGGGTGAGCCAAACAAGGAAAACCAAGAGTTTTCCTTGGAAGGAAAGATTAGGTCAAACTCTGAAGCACTCCTATGTAGGAAAGGGAGTACAGATCTATCTCTGCAGATAGGAGGGACAGAATTAGAACCAGCACTGGGTAAAACTCCCAGGCACTGATGTCAGCTCCATAGATCGAAGGGTTTGTAGTACAGAGACATTCACAATGAGAGCAGCCTACCTCGTGGGGTTGTGGGACACTGGCCAACTGTCAGAAGCACTAAAAAGTGGATTCCTTCATTGTTGAACAGAGGCAGAGAATATCTTTTTTGGTCCTGAAGTTGTAGAAATATATGGAAACAGTTTTCCATAATTGTATCAATTGCAAAATCTCAAGCACAATTAAGTCAGCAATTATTTTGGGAAAGCTGCTAATCACATTTTCTTCTGTCGAGCTGCTGTGACCTCCATAAACTCAGCTGGATAGATGATGACATCAATGAGCCCATTCTAGACTCAGCCCTTGGTGACACGTTCTCTGGCACACTTACACCCAGTAGGCCACTGGGGATGGGGGTAGGGGAGGAGCCTTGACTCTGCACTAATTCACACCAGCAACTCAAGAAACCCCTCCAGTCACCAGTCCCTGCTCTCCCTTGACATCAGGAATGTGCTAGAGGGGACACAGCCCCTCCTCATTGACCATGGGCATGCTCTGGCCTTGCTACCACGGACAGATAGTCTTTTAGAGAAAAGAGCCAGGGCGAGCATTTCAAAGTTAGTACAATAGAATCAGAGCCATGGTTTCTAAATGTTAGGGAATAAATAAATAAATAAATAAATGTTGGAAGAAGAATTGGGGTCCAAATATAGGGACTGAGAACCCGTCCCCCTTTGGTTCGGACCGCCTACCCTCATCCTGCTGACACCCTTGCCTGTGTTCCAGCAGGCTCTAGAACTGGGGTTTCCCAGCACAGACCATGCATGTGTTTTCTTAGGCATCTCCTCAGTCTAGAGTGTTCTCCTCGCTCTGGCTTGCTTAGCCAAAGTCCCGACGTGAATGCCTGGGCCCCAGTCCCTTTGCGCCTGAGAGCGGCGCTGTACTCCCACAGCCGGCTCCGCGTCCACTCTGCCGTGGCCTTCCCTCTGCGCTGAAACTCCGTTCGCTCCCCTCTCCTGGCCTCCAACACCCAGGCCCAAATGCGAGCGTGCGGTACCGCGGTTCCGACGCTTCTCGGGAGTCCAAGGGCACACAGTAGGTACTCAACAAAGAGACGGAGGCGTTCGTGTCTGGGGCGCCCCCTGGTGGGAACACGCAAGACTTGGCTTTTTGGAGAGAGAGGATGCTGATCCAACAGCCCTGTCCGTCTGTGTTTCTGAGGGAGAAGAGGAGGCGCGGGCCGCCAAGGAGAGCGTCCACTCGCCAGGCAGAGAATTATGTGTTCTTGGAAGCTGGTTTCACGCACTGGCTCAGCGCTGAGCTGGGAATGGGCTCTGAGGCCTGCCGCCTGCAGACGGGACGTGGCTCAGGCAAGGATTCTACCGTCCAGTTTTAACAAGTGGCCAACGCCTTATGGAAACTTTTGAAAGGCATTCTGTTTCAGGACAGCCAGCTTGTACTTCATCTGGCTGCTCGAGCCATCTTTCCTTCAATGTGGGAGCACAAGAAGAAAGGAAACTGGAAATCACGGAGCACCCACTACGTGCCAAAAACCAAGTCAGCAATTCCTCTGCCTTAAAAGTCCCACGTTGCCCTTTGAAGAGGGAGAGACAGAGGCCCACGGAGCCCCCGGCAGCAGAGAGAGAGCAAGGCTGGGCATCGCAGCTTCTGCAGCCAGTGCTCCTTCCAGACACGGCGACCTTCTCTTTACAAGGCCGTTCTTGCTGCACGTCCCAGTCCTACCCCAAAGCCAAAATTCCCCCAGTTGAACAGGATAAACATTCCCATGGCAGAGGAACGCTGTGTTCCCCAGAGGAGATGCAATCACGTTGTTCCTGCTGAGGTTATGTGTGCTTATGAAATAGAACTGGGCTAAAGGCCGGGACCCAGGCTCCAGGGCAGCCACCCCTCCCAGCTGCATCCCCCAGCCGTGCCCTACAAGGCAGTTGGAGGAACAGAACGGTGAGGAGCCCAGGCTGAGGAGCCAGGTCTAACCTTGACTTTGCAGCAAGTTGCTGGTTTCCCTGGGTCTCTGCTCCCGGTTGCCATCGCAAGGTGATAAGCTTCCTTTAGAAAGTGCAGAGAGGTAAATCCATGTGAGAAATTATTCTCATTTTGCTTTCCTGGGTGTTAATTTCTCCATCTGGAAATGTAAATGCTGTCTGCATACAGAAGAGACTCAGAGGTAGAGAAGAAAGTACCTTTTTGGTGATGTCTCTAGAGAGTATGTCCCTTGTACAATCATTCATTCTTTCCATAATCATTAAACACATATTGAGGGCTTATTATGTGTCAGGTTCTCTGCTGGGCAATGCAAATACAGAAATCAACAAGATAAAGGCCCTGTTCTTAAAGGACTCATCATGTATAAACTCTGCATCAAAAATGTGTGTGTGCGTGTGTGTGTGTGTGTGTGTGTGTGTGTGAAGTTTCATGTCTAGAAAATATATCCATTTCCAGCTCCTGTATACTTGAGTCCCACCACTAAAAAATATTTCCTTGACTATATGATATGCATCGTTCTCATAGTTTAACATTTCTCAAATCAGTCTGCATCTGACCATTTTGATTGGCAGCACAGTCTTCTTCATGTTACACCAAACGGTGATCATCTTACACATGATAACCTCTTAGATTTAATGAAATACATTTGGGGGTGAGAGTTACTTTTCCACGGGACTTTTAAAGGTAATTCACAGCCCCTGAATTTAACCCTAGGTCTTTCCAGAACATTCCTGTTCATCCAGATGTATGGCGTCATGCAGATCTTGTGTCCAGATATCTGATTGCCCCTCACTTTTCATCAGGATGGCTTGGAAACAATGAGCGAAAACAAGAGAGCAGGATGCTGTATCACCTCTTGGCCACCAGAGGGAGATAGCCCATTGGTTCTCAAGCTCGCTGGTTTTCCCTCTCCAAAACCTTCCTAGCATGCCCCCTCCAGGACAGTCTGAAACTCCACCTGCGAGGTCAAAAGACAGGAGGGGTCCCTCTTCCAGAGCAATGGCAGTGAGAAAGAGGAGTTGGATCTGAATGATGTTTGCAAACTCACACCTAAAATCAGCTATGGTTTAAATGAGCAACTCCTGGGAATGAGGACGGGTGCTGGACATGGCAGAGCTCTGCCTCAAACATGCAGGACTGATGGGTGGCCCCTTGCCCTTCTTAAACCATTCAAGACTCTTGAGACCCACAGTGATTCATAGAGTTCTGCAAGGAAGTTTTCCCACTCTAGCAATTGCCTGTAGCCTCCTCTTCTTCCTTCCTCCTTTCCTTCCCTCACTTAACTACTTATTCATTGAACATCTACTATGTGCCAGACCCTGTGTTGGGAGCTAGAGATACAGTAGTAAACTGAACCAAGAATTGTTCTCATGCATCTTAAGGTCTGGTGGGGAGATAGACAGTATAGAAATAAATCAATCATTGCACGGTGCAAAAAAAGAAAGAAAGAAAGAAATGCTATCAGGAACCACACTGGGTACTTTGAGAGTGTGCAACAGGAGAATATGTAGGGGACCAATCCAGGAAGGCCTCTCTGATGAGTGGTAATGGAGACTATGCCTGAAGGAAGGCGGTCCCAGGCAAAGAGCAAGGGAGAGTCCTGGGAAGGCGGACCAACATTGGCAGAGACCCCGAAGTAGAAAGTGCTCAACACCTAGGGACTGAAAGGAGCCAAGTGTGGAGCTCAGAGACAAGGGTTAGGAGAGACCCAGGATGGGCTCAAGCGTAACAGGAACACGGTGATGCAGAGCCTTGTGTGCATGCTTTAGACCTATTTTTCCACTGGCAGCCATCAAAGGGACTGAAGGAGGCACAGACATGAGTGGCGTGGAGTAATGATAGGACAGCACTGATGGGCCTGGGGCGTGGAGAAGAAATCTGAAAAGTAGGGTATCTCATTGGGAGTTATTGGAGCATCGGGAGGAGTATTGGCAGGCAAATGGTGACAGTGGGCACCCAGGTGTATTTTAGAGGTAGAATTACTGGGGGAAGGAAGGAAGGAAGGGGTATTATAAGGAGTATCTTGGAATGAAGAGAGGACTTGTCCTGGGATGGGCACCTTTCCGGGGGGACAGGATCTGAGAAGGAAATATTAGGAGCTGTTTCCTTGCATTAACTTTATGCTGTTTCTGGAACATCCACACACAAGTGTAAAGAAGACACTTAAATCTGTGAATCCAGTGCTCAAAATTGGGCTGGGAAATATTCAATTTGGGAGTCATAGGTATACAGACGGAAGATAAAGCCATGGTGAGGGCTGACGTCAGCTGGGGAGGAATACCAGTGAAGAGAAAATGGTCCAGAACAGAGCTCAGGCGAATGCTCATATTTACATGAGGAGTCAGCCAGGGATAGTGTGAAGGAGCAGCTAGAGAGGGGACCGATATGAATGCCAAAAAGAGGAGAGTGTGTCAAGGAGGGACGGTCAGCTGTGTGGACACCCTGAGCAGTCTCATGAGATGAGAACCAAAACCTGTCTTGGATTTGCCAACGTGGAGGTCTTACGACAAGGGCAGCAGCAGCAGAAACCGGTCTGGGCTGGCCAGAGACAGGAAGGGAAGTGCCAAGAGTCCACCCACGTAAGCATAAAGCTAACGTGATGGCAGCCTGCCCAGGGACACGGTTCTTCTGGGGTACTGTTCAGTGGCTTGATGAAAGCCTGGACCCGTTGGAGGGCAGGGTTTAGCCCAGCCGGGATTTCACCGTGAGAGAAGCATGAGAGAGGGAGTGGGGAAGGCAGAGCAAGGGTGTTGAGAGAAGAAAAATGATGGGCTGTGAAGTCTAAGTTGGTTGAGGAGTCAAGGGAGGATATGGGGTGGGTGGAGCTGAGGGACTGGAGGTCTCTGGCAAGTGAAAACACTGGGCCGGCATGCTTGACCCGGTGAGCTGTAAGTCTAGAGAGAGAAGCAGACCTTTAAGACTTCATGGTTTGTGTGATGTCAAGTCCATGTGGTGGCTATGGGAACCAGTGGCTAAAAAGAAGAGGTGGAGAAGGTCCCTGGAGATGAGGAAGACAAGGGTCTGCAAAGTCAGAGAAGGAAGTGATGAGTTGAGGTCAGTGAGGTCAGTGTCAATGTCCAGACATTGATGTTGCTGAAAATTATTGGAGTGGAGATGAAGATGACTCGTGGGAGCCCCTAAATTCTTCACTGAATGAGTGAATGACCAGGAAGTCAGGAACCTAGCAGTGGGCAGTGAGGGAATAGTATACGCCGCAAAGAAGAGGGCTTTCTGCACCAGCAAAGTGGGAGGGGTCTGGAAGAAACAGAAGAACATGAATTCCTGCCATCGGGAGTAGGAAATAACCCCAGGAAAGGGCACTCATGCAAGCCCAGGAAGGGGACTTCCTCTGCTTTGGAAGAGAAACCTGCAGTCCCTTAGCAGTGTCTGCAGAGGTGGGCATGAGGAAGGCTGGCACCCCTGTTAGGGATCTGCAAACACCGTCCGAAGGTATGCTGTCTTGCAGCTCGGGGGAGGCCTCATGGAACAGTAGGGAAAACTCTAGGTCATACTGAGAGGGGACCGTGCAGGTCCAAATCCACCTGTCAAGGAAACGGTAACGTAAATGAAGACATCCCTGAGCCGGAGGAGGCTGCAGAAGAGAACAGCTACGGTGGCCGAGTAGGAAGAAGCAAGCTCTATCAGGCGGCAGCCATAGTGAACCAGGAAACTGAGAACCGCGGGCAAAGGCTGCTCCACAAGCTGGTCATGGCCTGAGCTCTGGTCCAGGTAGCGAAGGGAGAGGGAGCCCCACACAGAGGGACCTCCAGCCCGGCACCCACAGCTTCTAGTGGATCATACCAGGGCTGCTGCCTTAGTACTGTTCCTGAGGAAGGACGAGGAGGAAGGTGCTAGAAAGAGCACTGAGGGCAGAGGGAAGAGGGGAGGGGACTGGAGGTAGCCCATAATCCATAATCAATTTAAGCTCCACAGCAAGTAAGAAAATGGGTTTCTCTTAGAGCCCCACTCCATCGGAAGACTCAGGTCCATGTGTGGCTATCAAAGGGAAAGTGGGCTTACAAAGGCTACAGTAAAACAGCACAATGGATAATAGAAAAGGTAGAGAAAAAATGTCTCCGTGACCAGAAGAAAAAGAAAGGCATCTGTTCCCACTGCGTGGTCAGGGAACACTTCATAGCAGAAAAGGACTGTCCTCTGCAGGTGGGTGAATGGGGGCATGTTGAAAGGGAGGACCGCCCTGGTGGAGGACTGGCCCCAGCCCCCCTGGCAACAGCGCTTGGTCCCATGCCTCCGGAGAACTCCATCCAGCCTCCGCCAAGTTCCTTTGGGCCCCATCCTGACTCACCCTTGTCCCCCTTTCCTCTCCAGTTGCAGGACCTCTGAGCAACCACCCCCGGAGGGAAATGTCTGATACTCACAGCAGACCTCTCCTGGCCGAGCCTCTTTCCAGCAGATGCAAACTTTATGAGTCAGAGTTTACCAACCCGAGCTGGCCCTCAAGCCCCCAGGATACACACCCGGCACTGCCCCTCCTGGAGATGCCCGAAGAGAAGGTGAGGAGAGTCCCTCCCAGCACGCCTCCCGGGTAGAAGGAGCGGGGTGGGCACACACTGCATAATGGCACGGAAGGGCAACTGCCCGGCGATGTTCTGTCCCCAGTCAGCACAGGCTCACACCCCTGCTTGGTCCTATTTGGCCTACGATGGAAAATGGGGTTCTGTGTGCAACATGATTTTAAAGACAAGTAGGGAATGCACACACTCACGCACCAGTCTTCCAGCCAGTCCCCCACATCCTTCCGCTTAGACCTGCTCCCTTGACTTACCTTATCATCGGCTCCCAAAGGCAGGCCTGTGTCCAAAGGCAAATTTTAATGCTCCCTGAACTGATACAGTGGAGAGGGACCCAGGACCACTAAAGTTTTGTTTTTAATGAGATAAAATCGATATACCGTAAAATTCAGCCCTTTAAAATATACATTTCACTGGTTTTTAGCATAATTACAAAGTCCACTAACATCACCACCAGTGAATTCCAGAATATTTTCATCACCTCGAAAAGAAACTCAAAACACTCATTAGCAATCACTCTGCGTTCCCTCCTCCACACCTGTCACCTCCCATCTGCTTTCTGTCCCTGTGGAGTTGCCTCTTCGGTACATTTCGTGTAAGTGGAATCATATAATTTACGGGCTTTGGTGAAATGCTTCTGTCATTTAGCATAATATTTTCAGGTGCATTCTTGTCGTAGCACGAATCGGTACATCATTACTTTTTATGGCCAAACCACATTTCATGGTGTGAGTATACTGTAGTTTATTTACCCATTCCTCAGTTGCTGGACATTTGGGTGTTTCCACTTTTTGCCTGTTACAAAAAAACGCTACCATGAGCATTTGTGTAAAAGGTGTTGTGCAAATACATATTTTTCTTTCCCTGGGTATACATCCAGAAGTGGAATTCCTGGGTCATATGGTAACTCTACGTTTAACATTTTCAGGCGCTGCCAGCACGTTTTCCAGAGTCCCTGGGTCACTGTGGGTTCTCCCCAGCAGTGTACACGTCGTGTCCCTCCTCCTCCTTGTCAAAACTTGATACTGTCCTTTTATTAATGGCCTGGGTGGATGTGAACTGACATCTCACTGTGATTTTGATTTATATTTCCCTAATGTCAAGCTGATGTTGAGCATCTTTTCATGTGCTTACTGACCAGTTGTATATCTTCTTCCTTTTTTTTTTTTTTTAAAAGATTTTATTTATTTGACAGAGAGAAATCACAAGTAGATGGAGAGGCAGGCAGAGAGAGAGAGGGAAGCGGGCTCCCCGCTGAGCAGAGAGCCCGATGCGGGACTCGATCCCAGGACCCTGAGATCATGACCTGAGCTGAAGGCAGCGGCTTAACCCACTGAGCCACCCAGGCGCCCCTGTATATCTTCTTAGGGGAAAAAATGTCTTTTGAAGTCCTTTGCCCATTTTTTCAGTTGGGTCGTTTGTCTTTTTATTGTGGAGTTGTAACAGTTGTTTATATATTCTGGATATTAGGCCCTTGCCCATTATATGATTCACAAATAATTTCTCCCACTCTGTCTTTTCACAGTCTGGGTCGTGTCCTTAGAAGCACAAAGTTTGTGATTCTAAGTCTGATTTATCTATATTGACTTTGATTGCTTATGCATTTAGTGTCATATCTAAGAAACCGTTTTCTTACGCAAGGTCACAAAGATTTCATCCGATGTTCTTCTAACAGTTTTATATTTTAACACTCACATGTACGTCTTTCAACCATTTTGAGTTAGTTTTTGAATATGGTATCAAGTGAGGGTCTGACTTCAATCTTCTGCAAATAGATACCCAGCTGCCCCAGCACCGTTTATTGAAAAGGCTATCCATTCTCCATTAAACTGTTTTGGCATTCCCATGACCGTAGTGCATGAATTTACTTCTGATCTCTCAACTTTCTTTAACTGATTTATGTGTCTGTCTTTATGCCAGCACCACACTATCTTGATTATTATAGCTTTGTAGTAACTTTTGAAATCAAGACTGTGAGTCTTCCAAATTTATTTTCCTTTTCAAGGCTACTTTATTCTGAGACCCTTACATTTCTATTCTATATTACTTTAGGATCCGACTTTTAAAATTCTGCAGGAAAAAGAAAGGCAACTGGGGTTTTGATAGGGATTGTATTAAATCTATAGATCAGCTTAAGGAGTACTGACATTTTTAACAAGTCTTCCAATCCATGGACACAGGATATATTTCCATTTATTTAAGTCCTTAATTTCTTTTGATGTTGTGTAGTTTTTAGTATAAAAAAACTTATACAATATCTTTAGTTTAGTATACAAGGCCCTTTTTGTTTAATTTATTCCAAAATATTTTACTCTTTTTCATGCAATCATAGAATCATTTTCCTCATTATATTTTTGGATTGTTTATTGCCTCTGTATAAAAATAAAATTGGTTTTTATATGTTGATCTTCTACCTAGCAAATTTGCTGAATTTGTCTATTAATTTTAATAGTCTTTTGGAATTTTTTAAATAGATTTTTTAAGAAGATTCCATAAAACAGAATGTGCCATCTACAAATGGAGATGGTTTAAATTCTTTCTCTCTAATCTGGGTCCCTTTTGTTTGTTTTTTTCTTACTTAATCGCTCTGGCTAGAACTTGCAGTACAGTGTTGAACAGAAGTGATGAGAACCAACGTCTTTCTCTCATTTCTCTCATTCCTGATCTTAAAGGGAAAGTGTCCCATCTATCACCATTATATATAAGCTGTGGGTTTTTAGTAAATAGCCTTAATTAAGTTGAGGAATTTCCTTTCTATTCCTATTTGCTAAATGTTTTTATCTGGAAGGGCTGTTAAATTTTTCAAATGGTTTTTCTCTGTCTATTGAGATAATCATGTGGGTTTTTTCTTTCACTTCATCAATATTAATAATTATGGATTTTTATATGTTGAAATAGTTTTGAATTCTGAGAATAAATCCCATTTGGCCATAATTATTTTTGTATATTACTGAATCTGGTTTGGTAGTATTTTGTCAAGGATTTTGCATCTGTATTTACAAAGCAGATTGATCTGTAATTTCCTTTCTTGTGAGGTCTTTGTCTGGCTTTGGTGTTAAGGTAATACTAGCCTCATAGAATGTGCTAGAAAGTATTGCCCTCTCTTCTAGTTTTTGAGATCTATTAATTCTTTAAGGATTTGGCAAAATGTACAAGTAAAGCCATCTGAACTTGGGTTTTTCTTTGTGGGAAGTGTTTTGCTTGCTGTTTTTGTTTTTGTTCTACTAATTTAATCATTTACTTTGTTGTAAGTCAGTTCAGATTTTCTGTTTCTTCTTGAGTCAGTTTGATAACTTGTGCCTATCTACCTAGGAATGTATCCAGTTCATCTAGGTTATCTGATTTGTTAGCATACAATTATTCATTTCTTTAGAGTCCTTTTTCTTATAACCCTTTTTATTTCTTGAGGGTTGGTAGTAATGTCTCCTCTCTCATTTCTGATTCTGATAGTTTCAATCTTCTCTTTTTCCCTTGGTCAATCTAATAAAGGTTGGTCAATTCTGATCCTTGCAAAGAACTGTCTTTTAGTTTCATGGATTTTCTATAGTTTTTATTTTCTATTTCATCTATTTTCATGATAGTGTTTATTTTTCCTTCCTTCTACTTGCTTTGGGTTTAGTTCACTGTTATTTTTCTACTTTCTTAAAGTAAAAGGTTAGGTTGTCGATGCAGGATATTTCTTTTCTTCATATAGATCTTTACACCTACAGTATCCCTCAAATACTGATTTAACT
The DNA here is from genome assembly GCF_022355385.1 of Mustela nigripes. Classification (NCBI taxonomy): domain Eukaryota; kingdom Metazoa; phylum Chordata; class Mammalia; order Carnivora; family Mustelidae; genus Mustela; species Mustela nigripes. The sequence goes on from NC_081564.1 coordinate 64,047,066, forward strand.
GCATCTCATAAGTTTTGAAAGATTGTGGTTTTGTTTTCATTCATCTCAAAGTATTTTTCTAATTTTTCTTCTGATTTCCTCTTTGATCCATTGATTATTTAGGAGCACGTGGATTAATTGCCACATTATTTCCCAAATTTCCTTTTGCTTTTGATTTCTAAATTCACACCATCATGATCAAAGAACATACTTTGGGGGCACCTGGCTAGCTTAGTTGGTAGAGTGTGCAACTCTTGAATTTGAGGATGTGGGTTCAAGCCCCTTTTGTGTAGAGATTACTTAAAATTAAAATCTTTAAAGAAGAGAGAGAATAGGGATGCCTGAGTGGCTCAGTTGGTTAACTGTCTGACTGCATGACCCCAGGGTCATGGGATGGATACCTGAGTCAAGCTCCCTGCATAGCAGACAACCTGCTTCTCCCTCTCCCTCTGCTGCTCCCCCTGCTTGGACCCTCTCTCTCTCTCTCTCTCAAATAAATAAAATCTTTAAAAAGAGAGAGAACATCCTTTGTATGATTTCAATGCCTTTAAATTTATTTATACTTTTTTTATTGTAAAAATGCTTTATTTATCTTATGGCCTGACATGTGGTCTGTACTGGCCCCATGTCCTCACTCATTGCTACTCTAAAATTATAACGGGTATTGGATTGGCTGCACCTGCACGTCTATCACAGACTTTTTTATTTTTAAATATAACTGGTTTTCTTTGCAATCCTATTTATTTTATTCATTTCCAAACACGATTCTGAAAACAAGTCCAGGGTCTTGCCAAACTGACAGAAGGGATCCATAGTGCAAACGTTTACGAAACCCTGCAGTGAAGAATGTGTAGTCGTCCTGGAAGACTGGCCTGTGTGCGGCACACCCTGGGCAGCAGTAGAGAGTGGACAGGGGTCTTATGATCATTTATCTTTATCAGAACAGCTGACAAGCTTCTCTATCCCCAAGAGCTCCTGCTCTCAGAAAGCTGTATTGTATGATCGTTTGTCACGGTTTCTCTTAAAAGGATCTCCGGCCATCCAATGAAGACAGCCATATTGTGAAAATGGAAAAACCCAGTGAACGGAGTAAAAGGAGAGAAAGCGGGGCAGCCCATCAAGGCTCTGCCGGCGTGGGGGGCATCAGCCTCCTCCAAGCAGTGGGCTATCTCACAGGGGAGATGAAGGAGTGCAGGAGCTGGCTGAAAGGTAAGCAAACACCCGGGGAAGAAACAGCCTCCCTGAGACCTGGCTGGACGAAGCTGCTGCCTCGCTCACCCAGTGCGAGAAAGCTCACAGTCGGCGTGCTTCCGCCGAGTTGTCTGCGTGTAGGTCTGAGGTAGCCCAATAACTTGGAATTTCCGTGGTTTCAGAGTTAAATGTATTTCAATGATTTTAGTTCTTTGCAAATTCTTCAACCCTACACGGAATAGGTCCAAGACAACCACCTTAGCAACATATAAGCCATTCCCCAGTCGTTCCTTCCCTTGTTCCACACCTATTACCGTGTGCCGAGGAGATGTGGATGTGGCCTTCGCCCGTGTTCCAAGGTTCGTGCTTTCCTTTCAATGTCTTTCTTGTCCTAGTGCCCCTCAACTAAATACTGCAATAAGCACCCCTATCCTCCTACCACACCCTACCCACACCTGTAGAGGCTGTCCTGGAAACCGAACGAGAGTGAGGTAGGATATGTATCCCCTCTTCCAGGCCTGGCTTCTCCCCTGCCCCTGGCCCGGTCCTAGCTCAATGCAGTTGCAGCGCCGGGCTCAAAGCATTTCCCTGCCGGCTCCTTTCCTCCAGACTCCTTTCTTTGCTGCTCAGATCCAGCTCTCACCTGAGCCACACAGCACAACACAACAAGAGAGTTTCCTTCCCACCTCAGCCCTTCCTTTGGACCAATAAATTTCCCTTGGAATGCTCCCGAGGCTTCCTTGCCAACCAAGCTGAAGGCTGGAACGGCGTTAAATTGGTCTCAGCACGGTGCCTCAGTCTGTGTGGCAAAAACTAACACCCACTGGGGACTGATTGCCTCGCCACTCAGAGCCTTGGGCTGGGGGCCAGGCCGAAGGAGAGGAAGTGTCCGGGCCCCGTGCATCCCTGTTTGCCTTGGTTGGCGCACCAGCCAGTGGTCCAGCAGGGAAGCACAGGCTGGCCCCTGCTGATGGCTCTGCCGCTGTCTTTCAGATAAGCCTCTGACCATCCAGTTCACGGACTGGGTCCTGAGGGGGGCTGCCCAGGTGATGTTTGTCAACAACCCTCTCAGCGGGCTCATCATCTTCATAGGACTCCTGATCCAGAATCCCTGGTGGACAATTACTGGGGGCCTAGGGGCAGTGGTCTCAACCTTAACTGCCCTCGCCTTGAACCAGGACAGGTAGGTCCCTGACCCAGTGGTCGCAGGGTCTTGAGGTGGACAGATAGAGAAGTGTTTTACGTGAGTGATTAGCCAACCTTATCCTACCAGCCAGCCCAGAGTCTCCCGAAGATCAACTTTGAACCAGTCACTGGAGTTCTCTGTAGAATTAAACAGAATGAAACTATTCCTGTGCTTAAAGTAAGTGACAGCACTAGAATTCTTTTGACTGTAGATCCTTCTGGAAACATTTCCTGGAAGGCAGATGCAGAGCAACACTTAAGAGGCTCTTCCCTCATGGAGCCTACAGTCTAGTTGAGGCAAGAAATGTCTCAGAATAATAAGAGACCGTATATACTGGAGAGCTCAGAAAAGACAGACATCTCTCTCTGAGTGTTGGTAGGCGATGAGAGAGGGCAACATTTCAGCTGCAAATATGGGATCTGGGAGAGAGAAGAGAGAGCGCAGAGTGGAGGCAGGAGGTAGCACCACCCCCCACCCCCATACTGGTGGCCACAAAATTCAGGAACAAGAACAAGTAGCATTTTATATAAGGGGAGCATTTCCTCAGACTGTGGCCCATGCCCCAAACGTTCCTGATGCCTGGAATCACCTGGACTGACTGTTAAGAAATGTGTGTTCTTCAGCCAACCACTTCTGTTCCCTCAGATAGTCCCACCCCCTGTGTCTGGGAAGGAGTGTTTTTAACAATATCCTTCTGGGTACTCCTGACGATCAGAGACATTTGGGATTGCCCGCATTCTTAGTGTTTTTCAATCTGGGGGTCATGCATTCATTTGTGGATCATGAATTAATTGTCAACAGCATTTTAAAAAATTAAAATCATTGAAATAGGAGGGGGAGATGAACCATGAGAGACTATGGACTCTGAAAAACAAACAGTCTGAGAGTTTTGAGGGGGCGGGGGTTGGCAGGTTGGGGGAGCCTGGTGGTGGGTATTAAGGAGGGCATGGATGGCATGGAGCACTGGGTGTGGTGCAGAAACAATGAATTCTGGTACACTGAAAAGAAATTTTTAAAAATTTAAAAATTTTAAAAAAATAGAATAAATTAAAATAGAGTCTTTCGTATATAGTAGATACTTTGCAATATTTTTGTTTCATTAATGTGGGACATGTTGTGTTTGTGGGGGAAGTATGGGGAAGGACAGAGAGAGAGAACTAGGTCATGCTACCAAATATATTCCCTCCTTACTGTGGGTTTCTGTCAAAAAGATTGAGAAGCGCTGTCATGCCTTGTTTCATGAGATTCTCACTGCCACTGCCCAAGGCAGAAAGTGAAGGTAAGAGGGTCCACACGTCACGAGTAAGAGAACGACAGCAGGGAGAGGCCAGGCGCTTACCCAGGGTGCCAGTCAGGGGGTGGCAGGGCTCGAGCTGGGACCCATGGTCTGCATCTTCCAGGCTGAGGTGAGTGCTCTCCGGGTCACATAGACAGCAGGGACAGCAAGGCCACAGACTCCCTGGTAAACGCAGAGAGTGGGGTGTAATCAGAGCAGACTGTGGGGTGACCATCACCACACCTCCTTCAGGCTCCCCCCGACATCTAGATGCCACCAAGGCAAATCTGTGAGTCAACTTGTCTCCCTTGAGAAGCCATTCATGCACCTCTCGGGTGGCCTTGGGGGACCACGCTGATTCCAGCAAGCCAGGAGGCCGTTCCAAATTGGATGCTGAGAGGCTGAATTCTTTAGGGTGAAGATCTGGTGTGTGACATAAAAAATGGGCTCCAGCCAGGGTTTTGTGTTTCTTTTTCAACCAGTAGTTTCCCTATTTCTCCTTATCATCTCACGGGCAGCTAGCACAGAACTGGGCCCCGGACAGGATTAACTCGTCTCACTGCTTCATCACCGTTTGGTAAAACTCACTTGAACTCTGTCCAGCCCACTGCCTCTTTAGCTATGTGACCTTGGGCTAGGGCTTCCCCTCCTGGCCCCATTGTCCTCATCGGTGAGAGCTGCGACTTATTATCTCACCTTCAAGGAGCCAGAGTCCCTTCCTGTGCTGACAGTCTGATTCTCTGACCTTCTTCCCAACCATAATCTACTGGTCAACTTGCCAGGCCATTCAAAGAGCTGCTTCATGGACCTCAGGATTGCAGCGGACACACCCACCACGCCTGCCTAATCCTCCCAGACTTTTCCCTAAGACAACTGTGTGCCAGTTTGTGTTCCAAAGCTTTCTCCACCGGGTACCCCCACATCTCCCACTCAGCATCCCACTCTTCCCAGGCAAGCACTTTCGCTTCTGCCTATCTAATCCTGCCATCTTTTCAAGCCCCCTCCTATAGGGAGCCACCCCTGATTACCTCAGTGCTCTCTGAACCCTCCTTTCTCACTGGACAAGCCCAGAACATACCCCAATAACTATATGGGATGGTTCTCTAATTGCTTTCTGAGGCTTCTCTCGCTGGCCATGTTCTAAGCACGTTCAGGACAGGAAGTCCCTTTTGACTGCTCCGTATTCTACTACCGTGCCTAGAAAAGACCCCAGCTTAGTTGCTGATAGGTCAGCACCGTGTTCTACACCATCAGGTCAAAGGTCCAGGTGCCCTACTCTGTATTCACATGCACATCCTTCCAAGGAGCCCTGCCTTCACCAAGAAAGCACTGACACAGCTGCGTGTTCTAATCATAACCACCCCGGACCCTCACCACCAGCCCTACTCCCCTACCCCCATTCCCATGACCTCCCCTACTTCCTGTCCACCGGTCCTACTCCCCACCTCCTGCATTAGCCCCTCGTCTCCCCTTACCCCTGCTACATTATCCCCTCTAGCCCAGACACTGCACTTCAGAGAGAGGAACTCATCAAGGTCAGCAACACTAATGCCTCACTGTCCTGATGGAACGTGGTCCTAATGAAGACCTTTTTGTCTTTGGGGTTAAACCTACCTTAATGTTTTTGATGGTCAGAGTGGGACATGAGGTAATGGTTTCGTTTTTGACAACCAAACCCAGAAGCCACCAAAGGTTTGGTAGAGGAGTGTTCTGAGAGGGGACATCTCCAGGGAGGGGCAGCTGTGGAGGGAGCCCTTGGATGTGGCCCTGATTTTTGTCTCCCCTGGACTCCCTTGTTTTCACTGTTCCCCCTACACTCTGTCCCTAGGGCCACAGGCCAGCTCCCAGGAGGGGCCAGGCGTCTTTGCTCAGTTTGCCTGAAGCAACTGGTATTAAAACCAAAAAAGTACTAAATTCTAACACTAAACAGAAATGGGAAAATGTAGATAAAGGCAAACACATCTAAAAATAAGTATTTTTCCCAAACATGAGTTTCTGCTTTTCAGATAGATTTTCTAGTCCCGGGGACATTCTGAGCGCCAGTGGTCTTCCCTCCCAACCCCCGCCCGTCTCCAGCTGCTCCATACGTTCATAGCCTCAGGAGAAGGTCACCTACTGTCCCATGTCCCATGCAATGTCCCCCCACAAGTGCCATGTGTTCGGCTTTTCTTGTTGGCAACTCCGCAATGACGTCCTCTCCCGCCCTCCAGCTGCTCGCACTCTCCCCCATCCGGCTGAGCTGATCTCCTGGCCTCTGCAGAGCTGAAAGCTCCCTTCCTTCCAGACCTAAGCCATGGCCTCTGCCCAGCAGGAGCCCTCCTCTCGCCAGAGCTCCCTCCCTCCCTCTCAGGGAGCTCCTGCTTCCAGACGCCTCTGCTGGGCACACATGGTCACTCGGTGAAGAACTCACTCTAGCATTCACATACGTGCATTCCACGACTAGGCAGGGCCTAGAGCCCTCTGTGCACCAGACAGACACTGGTATCTGTTATTACAATGCTGTCAGTCAGACGAGCTCCAGCGGGCAACTTCCAGTCAAGGACAGAGACAAGGCTCAAGCTCAGACAGGTGTCTTGCGGTGATTTGCCTGGTCCCTCGGTCACCCCATTCCCTTCTCCCAGCCAGCAGAGCTATGGCGAGGATCAAGGGCAGTGTTCATTAGCATCCAGGAGAGAGGCTTAGGTGCACATAGACTTCCCTGATGAAACGAAGAGAGAATAGACTCGGGCTCGGCTTCTCCCCTCCTCTGGGCCTCTCCCTGCCCTGCAGAGTGGAGAGGCACGGACACAGCCCCAGCGGGCTCAGCTCCTCCACGCTGGGACACACTGTCGTCCTCGGAGGGAGGGCAGGTCACAAGTACAGCTCACACAATGCAGTGTGCAGTCAGAATGCACTCTCTCCTCCTCTTTCTCTTCCTCCCTTCTCACTGTCTCCTGTACACACACACACACACACACACACACACACACACACCATCCCCAGTGTCATACCTCAGGTTTCTGTTAGATCCCCCACTGTACTTAGCAGTCCGAGACCCCTCTGAGAAGCTAAGAGGCGAACTCAGACACAGTGAGAAGACTTAATTCTAGAACAGCAAGGGTAATCGGGTCTGTGGGGAGGGGCGTATCTAGGAAGGTGCTGGCAATCGCTTCTCGGCCTTTTGGTTAAGACAGTGTAAGAAGGTGCTGGCAGCCGCGAGACTGCCCAGAATCAGGAGTAAGCTGACTTTTTCCTGGGAGTCCCAAGGGGGCCCTACAAGCACCACCAAATTAAAATGCAAACTGTCTCTTCCCCCTCTGCCCAGGTCTGCCATCGCCTCCGGCCTCCACGGGTACAATGGGTTGCTGGTAGGACTGCTCCTGGCCGTGTTCTCTGAGAAGTGGGACTATTACTGGTGGCTTCTGTTTCCTGTGACCTTCACGGCCATGACCTGGTGAGACATCTCATTCCTTCTGCTCACAGACCCACGGGGCCCTGAGGTGCTTACGTCTTCCCCTGGACGGGGACCTGGACCCCCTGGAGCCCAGGGCTTCCTCGTCAGACTGGCTTGTCCCACAGGACATAGTGAAGATCCACGAATGTGGCTGCGATACAGCAGATCATTTTTTTATTCTGGAATAACAGGAACCCTTTAGAGCAGCAATGAGCACAGGTTTTTTATAGTGCTAATAATCTTCCTTGAATGATAGTTTTAATAATAAAGGCTAACATTTATTGCAGATTTCCTACAAGCCAGGCACAGAGCTAAGCCAGGTGAGGTTACTATTGTCCCCAGTTTACAGGAAGGAAGACCAAGACATGAAGAGGTTAAGTAACTGGCCCCAGGTCATACTTTCACAAAGTTTTTGATGATGAACCCAGAACCTCCAGGCTACATGGGAATCATCTAAACCGTGGCCTGACCAAGACAGAAAAGCTAAAAACGCACCTGGGACAGGATCCCTCTTGGAGCAGAATGTCTATAATGAAAGCACAGAAGCTTTGAACGAGAAGCATTAGTCAAGATCCTGCTGTGCAATCACATCATTTTGCAAAGGAATAAAAAAGTCAGGAGGAGGGGTCTTGGGAACCAGTATTCGTGGGGAGCCTGGGCGGGCTAGGCCTTAGCTCAACCGCATCCCTTCTCCGCTGCTCTGTGGTGCCTGAGGCTGGGTTGACTTGAAGGCCTGCCAGCCCCAGAGGGCAGGAGCCTGAAGGGACCCACGTCCTCCAGTTTGTACCCTGTGGCTCCGAGATAGGCTGACTAATTTTTAACATCTCTAAGAAGTCCATGGCTTTCCTTGGTTCCTGATATTACTAAAACCAGTTAGTTTAATTTAGTTTAAGTACTGAGTTATTACTTTTTAGTAGTGCTTGTAAATGAATTACATTAAGCATTCTGGGCAATTTATGTTTCTTCTTAGGGTTTCTGTCTTTCTGAAGCCACTGGAACAAAAAGCTACAGTAGCCATCTCTGCGGGGGTTTCAATGCCCCCACCTGCCCTTATGTCTGGGGTAGCAGACCTTGTCTTCATTCGCACACATTTGGGTTAGAACAACACAGATGAAATCTCTAAGCAAGTTCCACAGGCACTCTGTCCCCGGTGGCCGTCTGTTTACAGTGCCCCACCCCTAACCCCATGCCCCAATTTAACAGACAAAAAAGCATCCAGGACCCAACTCTGCGGTGATTCCAGTGTGTTCACTAATCTAATCGTGTAGAACCCAAAATCCAGCCCATTAGGTAGGCATCAGTAGTGCCATTTTCCAGATTTAGCCAACAAATATTTGCTGAGTGCCTGCTATGTGCAGGGACTATTCTAGATGCTGGGGATACTTGTGAACAAGAGATGATCTCCATCCTCTTGGAGCCTATGTTCTTCTTGACAAGGATAGAAATAATGTCCCCAAGTAATTAATTAAAAAGATCTTGTCAAGATTTGATTAGTGCCATGAGGAAAGCAAAACAGGGTGAGCGGGAGAGAGAGTGAGTCCAGTGATTCCAGACGTGAGTGGTCAGGGAAGGCCACTATGTAGAGGGAACGGGGGCGATTTCACCTAAATGATAAAAGGCAGCTGCCCTCTGACGATCTGATGCAGACCCCAACTGGAGGAGTGCCCGTGTTCAGGAAACAAGACCATGGGTCGGGGGCGGGGGTGGGTCATGCCCAGTGAACGAAGGAGTGGCAGGAGGCGAGGGCAGAAGGAAGCGAGAGCTAGACCCCATTTGCTTTGAAGATCGAGCAAACTTTTTGATTTTTATTACAACTGTGATGGGAAGCAGTTAAAGCTGTTTTAAATAGAGATGTGATAGGATATGACTTAAATCTAAATAAATCACTCATGCCATGTAGAGAAAGGATTTTAACTGGAACAAGAGTGGATGCTGGCAGCATCGTCAGGAACCCACAGAGAATTGAGAATGGTCTGGACAAGGGTGATACACAGGAATGCGGGGAGAAATGGTTGGGCTTAGAGTGTATTTTAAGGAAGGTGTGGGCAATAGGACTCGCTGGGAGGCTACGGAGTACTGGGGGTAGGAAGCAAAGAAGATTCCCTATACTCCTTCAGTCTACCTAAGCACCTGGCTTGATGGACAAGACACAGAGGGAAACAGGTCGGTGGTGGGAAATGGCACAAATCAAGTGTCCTTTCGGATATATTAGGCTGTAGACTTCCAAGGAGAGATGTTGACGAAGCAACATCTACGAACATCTATGTAGATGTCCTACATAACATCTACGAAGTCGTTGTACAAATCCAGAACTTTGTGATACAGTCAAGAATTGGAGGGCAGAAGCATACGGAAGATATTTTGTCCTTGGGAGTCAAGGATATCACCCAGTAAAATTAAGAAAGAGAAGACCCAAGACATTAAGTAAAATTAAGAAAGAGAAGACCCAAGGCAGAGCCATAGGATGGATCTTCCAATATTTGGATGCCCTTTAGCAGAGGTGGGGAATAACCACAAAGAAGAGGTCATGAGGAGTGGCGGGAGAAGCAAGAAGCAAGCTAAGAAAGGGCAGAGTTGTGGTAGCACAAACAGAAAGTGTTTCAATCCCATTGGGAGTGTCCAGCTGTCAAATGATAGGAGCAGGGAATGGCCATGGATTTGGCAGGATAGATGTCATTGGTGAACTGGACCAGAGCCACTTCTGAGGCGTGGGGAGAACATACACAGGATTGGAATGGGTTCAGAAAAGAAAGGGGGTAGAAAGACGGGGCACAGCCATCTTTTGAGCAGTAACTGCTGTGAAGGGTGGTGGAGAATTGGGGCAAACTCTCTGAAGGGGACATCGGGTTAGAGGAGGAGAATGTTTACAGGTAGAAGATACTAAAGCCTGCTCTAGACTTACGAGAATGATCTAGAGAAAGAGGAGAGACTGAAGCTGCAGTACTGAAGTCTTGAAGATGGATTGGATCCTGAAATATATTGGCAAAATAAAGGAGGGACACTCTCATGATGTGCCAAAGGCAGAGAGGAAGAAGGTGTGGGAGCCGGGCCATTGGAGTGTATGGAGCTCATGGTTGGGAAATTGAAGCATTTCCCATCTCATCATTTCTGTTCCTTCAAAGAAGTAAAGCAAGATGCTGAAACTAAAGGGAAGCAGTGAAGTTTTGAGGAAAAAGGAGAAAATGTGAAATATTTGTCTCAGCAAGCTGGAGAGTTCATTTGCTAAAGCTGTGTGGTGGGGTTTTCAAGCAGTCTTAAATGCCCATTGGAGACTCATGGTCGTGAAGGGAGACCAGTCAGCCAGATCACGTGACTCCTTCATGTTTCGTCCAGCAGCTTGCTGTGTGTGGAAGATGCGGGGGGTTAGGGGTCTCCCGTGGCTGGTCCCTTGAAGGAAAGTACAGCTCAGGGAGCTTCAGTGCCTGGTGCTGCTCACTCAGTAAGTGTAATAGTTAGGATTTGGACCCAGCTCTGTCTGCCTCCAAAATGCATGCTCTTCCCAAGGAAGAGGCCAAGAAGAGAGAGGACACAAACCACCGAAGGTTCTGTCTTCATGGGGTGGCTTCCAGAGTAGCTCAGAACATCTGAGCTGAATCCAAGCCCGCACATGACCTCTACGTGCCGTAGCAGCTGCCTCCCACGAGGACAGACTTCTACAATGTTATCACAGCCCAAGAGAGTAGCTGCTGTCCATCCTGATGATCCAAAGGCAATCCATGGTATTTCTAAGGATGACATTTTGTTTGGTTTTCTTGGTTTAAGAAATAAGGAGATATTTAATTTATAAATGTTTCTATTCAAAACAAATTATAACACTTTAAAATGTTGCTTCTCAAAGAGTCACCTTAAATCAAACACTTTATTCCCAGTTCCAGATAAGTTGGACCACTAGAGTCTCAAAGGAGTCGGGAATGGCCATGCCAAGGAGAGGGGACAGTGGGTGGCACTGTGGCCAGACCCAACAAGACGGTATAAACCTAAGGATAGGATGAGCACAGATTAACCTTTATCCCTCTCATCTTCAGCCCACTTCTTTCCAGTGCCTTGAATTCCATCTTCAGCAGGTGGGACCTCCCGGTCTTCACGCTGCCCTTCAACATGGCGGTGACCCTGTACCTGGCAGCCACCGGCCACTACAACCTCTTCTTCCCCACGACGCTGGTGGAGCCCATGTCTTCAGTGCCCAACATCACCTGGACAGAGATGGAGATGCCCTTGGTAAGTTCCCCAGCGGCAGCTGAGTTGGGACCCCTGCTTCCATCATACAGCTTCTCCGTAACCAGCCTGTGGATTACCCAGGCTCTCCGCTTCTCCAGAGGCAGCTCCAAATGACGGCCCTGGACAAGGGCAGGACAGGGAAGGGCCATGCCAGCTCCCTATACTCTTTCACCAAACCCTCACTGAAGACCCGACATGTGCCGGCACATTATCGGACACGAGGAGTCCACGAGGACTGAAAGGACAACAGCCTCTCTGCCCCTTTGCAGTGCACACTCCCCACGGGGACACAGACAGTAAACAAGTGCACAGACGAGTGCCGAGTTGATGCTATGCAGCACTGGGGTTCGGGGAGAAATACTAAATGGCTGGGGGGAGGGGCAAGACACCAAAATGAATATTTAAAATTAGGATTTTAAAGATATTATCCGTAAAAGATGGGGATGAATTTTCACATACTTTCCATCTCAGTGGGTCTCAAGTAGGGCTGATTTTTCCTCCTGAGCAGGGCAAATGTCTGCAGATACTTTTTAAACTGTGTAAACTAGGGGGAGGGGTGCTCCCGGTATCGAGCAGGTTGAAACCAGGGATGCAGTCAAATGTCCTGCTACGCACAGGGCAGCTCTTCCCACGATGAAGAACTGCGCAGCCCCAAATGCCATAATACTGAAGTTGAGAAACTCTGCTTTACATCCACCTATCATAAATGTACATATTTATTTATTCTACTGATGTCTAGACACTGGGGATAAAGAGATGTCACAAAAATCTAACGTAAGATTAAATATATAGAATTGTAACCTTTGGCCTTGTCGATGCACAATAGAGAAGGCTAAGCGCTCACACGAAGGCAGGTTTATTACTTACCGGACACTGTTCCAAGCCCTCGGCTTCTGAACTCGTCTAACCAGCCCTCATGATAGCCCCATACTGTAAGTACTGTCATTATCCTCATTCCCAGATGAGAAAACAGAGGCGCAGAGCCAATCGTTGCCCAGCGTCAAACTGCAGCTTGTGCCCGAGCGTAAAACCCAGGCAGCCTGCTGCAGAGCCCAGGGGGAACAGTGAGGGGAACCCTCTGCTTCCCCGTGCAGTCCGGCCCTCATTGGGTGTCTTTACTAAGTGCTGGAGTGTTCTCTACCTTCCCCCAAAATCCAACGCCATCCATCTTTCCCCCATTGGTTCTGGCTTGACTTTCTAGGGTCATTCAGAATATCTTTTCCATGGTTGCCTTTTGAATGCTTGCAGACATACCCCATGTCTTCAGTACTGTTGGGACAACCTGATTTCGGAGCCCTCACCACCCGGCCGAACCTGTTGTCCAGATGTACTGACTGTAGTCTAGATGTACTGAAACCCCCGGGGGGCTCAGCTCCAGGACCACAGCTTCTAGGGCAGGGCGGGGAGCGTGGCTCTGGGCTACATTCTGACCCGCAGCCTCTCGGGACAGGAAAGACTCCCAGACCCCTCGTGCAGATGCTGCTGCCAACCACACAAAAACCTTTTTTAAAGATGTTGTCTTTGTAAAGTTTTGTCTGGGGCCGGAGCACGGAGCCGGTTTTCAAAGGAAAGCCCAGCCTCTGCTGTGGAAAACAGCAGAGATGGGAGCAGGGGCAAAACCCTAACTCTGATAGGATCGCCAGTGGTCCTCGTCCGAGAGTTAGGCACACTGCCTTAGAGACACAGACCCTTCTGTCCTTAAGCCCTAACCACGAGGTGGGCTCCAAGTGGCCCTGCCAAAGGGAAGGGCCCCGGCGTCCCCCCCCCCCCCCCCCCACACACTGTGAGGCTCTGCAGTCCGGCAGCAAGGGGACCGCTGATGGGGGAGAGCCACAGACAAGAGGGGCCTCTTGTTCATCTTCACCGTAACTAGAAAGTGGCAGGCCAACCAATCCACGTCATCCACAAATCCACAAATCCATCCAAGCTCCCCATCCAAGCTCCCCAACCAAGCTCCCCATCACACCACTGCTCTGACCCCCGGCTCCTTTTCTTCCAAACCATCCACAGCCCAACACCCCTTCCCTCCTTCTCTTTAAAATAATGACGAGAATGACTTCCTTTTTGTTCATCCAAACTGTCGTCTTTACAGGAGAAGCGTCCGGGGTAGGGATAGGAAGGAGGCCGGTGCTCAGTACATTTCCATGCACCCCGACTGCCACCTTCACCCCAGAGTGTTGGAAAGCAGGTGGAGGGGGAGGGAGGCAGTCCCGGGGCCACAGTTCACCAAGCTAAAATGCGGATCCCGGCATCCGGCAGAGGAAGCAGCTTTCTGAACTCGGGCTCCATTCGGAGGCTACTTGTCCCTCATTCCTCTCATTCTTGACTGCTTGCCTTTCAAACCTGTGTTCCCAGGGGGAAGGGGGGAGCTGGAACCCCCTCCTGCATTCCTCAGACGTGGGGAAGTCGTAGAGCAGTTACTGAGTAGACTTCTAACCCCTTCCCCGCTGGAAGCTGTTCCCTGAACGTGCACAAAGCTTTCTCGGGGCTCCCTTAAGTAAGCTGCACCCCCATGCTGTCATGTCGGCCCAGGGCTATAAGCTCTGGCCCAAATGGGCCTCGGTGACTGAAAGGCCACCCATCTGGACACAGGATGGGTAACGCTTAAAAGCTCAAAACACTATCCTCTAAAGAAATCAGACTGACTCCAGAATTAAGTCAGATTGTTACAAAGTCCAAAATTCCACCCCAAGGGAGACGTCCAATGAACTCCCAGCACCTGCAGTAGGTCATGTGGAACTAACCCGGGGGTCCCCAAACTCATTGCCCGTGATAATCTCCTGAGGCCCTGGTCAGGCCCATACCGGTTAAGTCACAATGTTGGGGAGGAGCCAGGCATCATTTTTTTTTTTTAAACATCTCTAGGTGATAAGAGACTCTTAATCTCAGAAAACAAACTGAGGGTTGTTGGGGGGAGGGAGGGTTAGGGTGGCGGGTGAGGGACACGGGGGAGGGCATGTGCAATGGTGAGTGTGAAATGTATAAGCCTGATGATTCGCAGACCTGTACCCCCGGCGCAAATAATACATTATATGTTAAAAAAAAAAAAAACATCTCCAGATGATTCCACCACACAGCCAGGTTTGGGAACTGCTGGGCCACTCAGTACACATATATGAGGCTAGTGTGCACCCAGCCATAAAGAAGCCCCGCCCTCAAAGAGGTCACATCACCTAGTAATGGAGTGGAGACGGCAGAATTTTAAAGCTGGAAGATCATCTGCTAAGGCAGCCTCCTCCCATTAGAGAGGTAGACACCAGAGCCCTGCAGGAAGAAGTGACACATTCACCATCAAGCCGTGAGCTCCTGCAGAGGCCCCTGAAGGCAGCTCCCAGGCCAGCGCCCTGCCTCGTCTGCCAGTCTCCCTCCTTTCCTTCTTCCCCTCCTCTTTCGGATAGGGATGGTTCAGCATGCGCAGAAAAGGGCCACCAGGCTGTCAAGCTAACCATCTCCATTGACTGCCACCACTACCCACCCCCAGCAGAGGACTCTCAGGCTCAGGGAAGTTGGCTTTGTTCTGTTTTCCAAGGTTGCACATGTTACCTTTCTGCAGTGCTAGAGGCTCCTGGAGCAGGGGAAGTCCCTCCTCCTTCCCAGAACCCCACAACACCCGAGGTAGCACTGAGCCTACAGCAACCACCTGTAGACTAGGGGTCAAGTTCAGAGGCTTTAGCCTGGCCTTGGCTCTCAGTGAGCTGGGAGACCTTAGATTAAGGCAATCATCAAAATGACCTAAAATGTTTCCAATATTCCTGGAATACTTGTAGGATTTCAGAAAGTCTAGTGGAAATATCTTAGTGCCCCCAAACCTCCAATGGCAGTCTAGAGAGGAGGTGCCCTCTGGTCCCCTCAAAGTTTCTCCCCTCAGAGCAGAAGCCATGTGTCCCTCAGAAGCACCTGTGTTGGGGGGCCCTGCCTTGTTTCACATGGGGGATGCCAGATGCCTGCTAGGTGGTGAAGTGCACAGCGATTTGTTCCAGCTGGCGTCCTTCCTCCCAAGTTCTCTTACCCGTGGGTGTACTGGCGCTGCCCCAGGCCGGTTCCATCCCATTAGCCCCACCAGGAACGGCTCCATCCTGACCCTAAAGCCTGGTCTTTGCAGCTTGTGCCCACGCTCCAGTGACCCGATTCTGTTGACTTTGCAGCTGCTACAAGCCATCCCCGTCGGAGTCGGCCAGGTGTACGGCTGCGACAATCCCTGGACGGGCGGCGTATTCCTGGTGGCTCTGTTCATCTCCTCGCCACTCATCTGCCTGCATGCTGCCATTGGCTCCATCTTGGGGATGCTGGCAGGTAGGACACAGTCCTCTTTCTGCAGGGAGAGCTTTGGGATAATTTTCCCGAGGTCATTCCATCCCTGCATGTGGCAAATGTTCTAGATCTATGATCTTCACCGACATTTGTGAACAATGTCAAGGGTAGGGATGTGTTCTTCCCTTTCTTGAATCTCCAAAGGGAGCAGACTGCCACAGCAGGATATGTAGAGAGACACAAGGGGCCGAAGACCTGATTGGCTGCTACTGAGCCCCCGGGAGCTGGTGTCTGGCAGGAGGGGAGCTCAGAGAGGAGAAGAGCAGTAGCAGACCAAGGGCTATAAATGGCCCAACTCTTCGAAATGTCAAGGAAACTAAAGGAAAATGATTCCTCAGAATTTGTGTTGCTATCTGACAAATGTGATTTACCATTTCTACATGTATGTGTATGTATGTACACGCACCTATATATGGCCAGATGGACAGCAGAGCCCCAGAAATGGGAATTAGGCATATGGGACCAGGATCCTGTTGACTCATTCCAATATTTGTCAAAAACATCTTGGAAGCAGAACTTAAAAAAATTCTTTGAAAACTTCAAACTTATCAAAAAATTACAAAAAGAAGAATGGTACACAAAGCACCCCATACATTCTTTACCTGATTCACCTGTTGTTTGCCTTCTACCCTCTCACTGTAATATTTCTCTATCTCCTTGTGCCTATGTGTGTACATACATACTTTTCCCCAATTGTTTGAAGCAGACCTTTCTCAGCTGAAAGCTTTCTTGCTAAAAATGCAGTTCCTGTGGCCAAAGGAGTGGGGAAGGCCTAGAATCCCAACACCTTGATCTCCCCTCACCTTGGAAGTAGTCATACCTCTGTATGAAATCTCCAAAACACAGGTTGGAAACCACGGCTGTCTCCTGGTTGCTGGTTCCTAAAGACCAGATGCCATTTGTAGAGGCTTCTTCATTGGGAGGAAGGAGGAGGATGGGGATAATGGCAAGATGAGGCCACCCTGAGACCTGACACCACCCATGAGGTGGCCTTTGTGCTGGGACCAGGAACTGGCCAGAAATAACACACCTTGTCCCACAGCCCTGACGGTGGCCACGCCCTTCAAGACGATCTACATGGGACTCTGGAGCTACAACTGTGTCCTGTCCTGCATCGCCATCGGGGGCATGTTCTATGCGCTCACCTGGCAGACCCACCTGCTGGCCCTCGTCTGTGGTGGGTATCTGGGGAAAGATGGCAGCCGTGTCACTCTGCTGTTCCTTCCCTCCCTACTTGGTTATGTGAAACCCATGGAGCCACGAATCGGAACTCAACAGCAGGGATACAAGGACCTGTGGCTTGGGTCCCAATACCAGGGTCCTTGAGGTTCCTCTTCTGTCATATAGAGCCACAACCATGCTTACTGCTATTACAACAGTGTTGGAAGTTTACAAGGATATCACACGTGCATTTCCTCATGTGCTAGTGTCAGTGTCCTGGTGTAATATATTTTCATCACACAACCCATTACAGAGCACCACTAAGTGCTAGGCCCTAGGCTAAACACAGAACATGCAATGGTGACCACATCCTCATGAAGCCACATCCAGCAGAAGAGAAGTAATCACACAACTGTTAAGGCTGTGGTGTCTGAAAGGATTGTTGGAAAGACCCAGTGAGATGACGTGCTTGGGAGCAGTGAGGTTGCAGAAAATCAGACTGTGGGAGCTTGATTCCCATGGAGTAAACAGCGTGTTGTCCCAAGGGAAATGGGCTAGAGGCCTTATTATAGCTGCACCCCAGCACCCATGTGAGCTCAGTCCTCCCAAGGTCACTACCAGGCATAGATTGTCGTCAGCCCATTTTATGCCAGAGGGAATGAAGCCCAGAAGGGCTCGTGAACTTGGCATGGAACACATCGATCAAGGGCAGAAGCAAGATTCAGCCCCCATCTTCCCACCAGCCTTCCCACCCTGAAGTTGCTTATATTCTCTGGAAACAGCAGGACTTTAACAAGCAAAACTAGAGACCAGTAAAGGGCAGAAGAACATTTTCGTTGTTGTTGTTTTTCTCCCCACTCATGTGTGGAGTCTGTAAATGACGTCCATGTCCCTTGTATTCCCCTCAGCAGCCAGCAGGGAGACAGTAGGCTTGGTAAATATTTGTCAAGTCAAAAGTGCCAGATATTTTGAGGCTAAGACCGTAACTGCCTTTGGCCCTCAGAGAAGTGGCAGATTCTTGTGGCTAGAACCATCTGGGAAGGCTTCAGGGGGAGGATGGGGTTTATCTCAACACTTCCAGGATGGGAATTGGGGAGGTATAGGGGAGAGGGGGTGCGGAGAAGGTGTTCTGGACAGAGGAACAGAAAGAACAAAGGTGAAGGGGCAGAAGGAGGTTGTCCAAAGGCACGGGGGTGTGGATGAGCTCCCCTCACTGTCCTAGGGGCCACATCCTGGGGTGAACTCAGATGCCTGGCTCCTGAGGGCAAGATCATGGACCAGTAAGGTCCAGCCTTGGTGAGACTTGGTGCAGGTCCAACAAGGTCTATCATAGCTGCTCAGAATCTTGGATGGGAGGACTTATTGGGGGCTCACATAATCTGACCCCTCAACCCTGAGACAGATAATAATCCGGCCACCCAGCTGGGCCAGACCATCCCCAGTGTCAGTTTGGACAAGCAAAAGATGCTTACTGACCCTTGACGCTATGCATGGAAATGCGGACTCTCCGTGGAAGTGGGGGAGGGCTAGAAGGCTTTCATCACTGCCCTGGGAACACACAGTCTGGCGGGAGATTGGCCACACCTACCCACATAGATAACTACCATAACCATGTTGTGCAGCTATGCCAGATATCAGGGTGTGCTGCCGACACTGAGGTTGCTGAAGACAGGACGGGACCCCTGCCTTTGGGGAGGTGTGAGGGCAGACCCTGGGAAGCTGACTCTGTGGTCCTTGTTTTTCCACAGCCCTGTTCTGTGCATACATGGGAGCAGCCCTCTCCAACATCATGTCGGTGGTAAGTTTGGATTCTCCCAAACATGTCCCTCCCCAGCCAGGGCTTTAGGACATTTGCAGTTTCTGGAAGAACCCTGGGTCATTAGGTGGCTCGTACCCACCCAGTGCCTCTGTCAAGGTTTATCCAGGTTTGTCCAGAGAAGGACTGGCAATTGCACGCCTGTGCCTCTGAGGTATGTTGGGGTTGGCTGTGTGTGCACCAGAAAGTGATACAGCCAGCAGTGGAGAACCTAGATGGACGGATGGAGGTGTTTGTGTGTGGCCGGATGTGGGAAATGATCCCCAGGCTGATTTTCAACTCCATCATTGAAAGATTCTGACTGTGTCCTAAGGTACCAACATCTCAAACTCCTAGACCAACTCCTCGGATGTTATGAACCCAAAATCCAATGTCATCACTAGGGAAGAAGGATCCCCATCCTCACATCCTACACACCCTTCTCTCCCAGGGCCCCTGGAGCCTAGGACCATTTTCAGACCCTAGCGTTTCTTCTTCTAGGTTGGTGTGCCACCCGGCACCTGGGCCTTCTGCCTGTCCACCCTCACCTTCCTGCTCCTGACGACCAACAACCCGGCCATCTATAAGCTCCCACTCAGCAAAGTCACCTACCCGGAGGCCAACCGCATCTACTACCTAAAAGTTAAGAGCAATGAAGAGGAGAAGTCCCCCAGCGGTGACTAGCCCACTTCTAGGCAGAAACGCTCTTTGCCTGCACCTAGTCTCTGCTCCCTGTGGTCTCAGCTGTGGGTCAGCCGGCTGCAGCTCTCCCCTTCCATGGCTCTCCTGGCACCTGTTAGAACCAAACACACCTGTATCTCCCTTTCCCTCATGCTGATTTTTCTCTCTCTGCCCAAGTGGCCGTAACTATCCACATACAACGTTAGAGGAAGTTGGCGTGAGCTTGTGGAGTTAGAAGTAAGGCGTGTGCTTTCAATGTCATTGTCTTCAAACAAAAACATTTCTCCTTAGTCTTTTGGGAAGATGGTCTTCATGGCATGTTTAGCTGAATAATGGATGCTGTAACACTGAATTTGCTGAGGGGTTCCCAAGCAGACCCAGAGCGGATGGGAATTCAGGGGATACAGGGAAATTCAGGGGATACAAGCCAAGAATTGAAGGTACTTAGTGGCCGATGAGGATGCCCAGTGTCACATAAGAGAGAGGAATTTTACCTAATAAGAGTTTTAAAATCAGAACAGGGACAGTTAGAGCACTGGGACTGTCTAAATAGGCAGTCTCGAATATTCAGTGGTCAGAGGACAGGCAAGATGATATCTCATAGCAGGAAACAATTCATAAAAATGAGAATCCCATATATGGCTTTTATTATAAAGGATAAAAATATGAAGGATAAGCATTTCTCAGTATAAGTCAAACCAGCAACTTTGTGCAGAGCTCCCAGTTGAGAAAAGTATCTGAGCTCAGCGTGTGAAAAGCTGGAGAAGTGTATCTCATTGTCCTATTTGCCTGTGGGTGTTGGAAGCTTTATGAGGTTCTGTGATACTTGAAATAAATGGTTAACCTGAGTAAAAGGACAATTATCCATGAAGTTCATAACTCGACTTCCCAATTACAGTCATTAACTTACATTCAGTCTCCATTTATATGTATATGAGGGTTCAGCAAACTTTTTTTGGAAAGGGTCAAAAAGTAAATATTTGGGGTTCTGGAGGCCTTACAGTGTCTTTAGCAAAGACTCCCCTGCATCATTGTAGCATAATACAGCCTTAGATGACATATACGTGAATGAGCATGGTTGTGTTCCAAGACTTGATGAAACAAGGAAACTAGATTCGGCCCACAAGCCCAGGTGTGCCAATGCCAGACACAGATGCCCGCCACAATAACGGTTCGGAGCTGGTGGGCAGAGGACAGGTCCAAAGGACGCTGCCAAGTTCTTTACAACAGTGGAAGATTTTTAGGAAGGTGAGATTAGTATGACTAGAATCAGGAAGATCTGCTCCGAGGCTCCTTGACCTGGTGCCGCCATTTCCAACCAGGCCCTCCTTCCCCAGCAGTGTCTGTCTGGGAACCACCCCTCCCCAGGCCCCTCACTCTGCTTCCACCTCTGCGGGCAGCTGCAGCACCATGAGAGGAAGGAAAAACTGAGCTCAGTGCGCAGACGCAGTGTGCAGGGAGGCTCCTACACCCCGGGCTTAGAGGGGAGTGTGAAGGGCAGGTGGTCTGCGGAGAACAGAGACATCAGCCCTTCCAGACAGGGCTCAATTACCCAAAAGGGAGGGGATGCCCCTCCCCCAGATATTCTAATAAGAGTTAACAGAACTAGATGCCCCATTCATTCATTATGGACAAACTGTGCCCAGAAATCGACTTTCCTTTCCTTTGAGCCCATGAGACTCTCCACCCCAAGAAGTAGATCTGACAGGAACTGGGGTTTGTTTGTTTGTTTTAAAGATTTTTATTTATTTGAGAGAGAGAAAAAGCAAGAGAGCATAAGCAGGGTGGAGTAGGGGGAAAGCAGGCTCCCCAGGACCCTGGGATCATGATCCGAGCTAAAGGCAGACATTTAACTGACTGAGCCACCCAGGCACCCAGAAGCTGGATTTTAACCATGCTTTATATTGGATTTCCAGGACGGGAAAACTGGATATAAAAAGTCCTTTCCGTTCACTTGGACAAGATTCTCTCCTCTCCCTTTCTTTCCCACCCCACGTCTCTGTCATTAACAAGGTCCCACTTTGGTCACAGGTGTCTGGGTTGCTTTTTTTCTCTCAAGTTCCCACTTCCATCCCTGTAGAAATTAAATGTTAACTGTGTTGCCAGCTGCCAAATTCATGGGAAGAAAAATGGATAAAAGCTAAGTGATTCAGGAAAAGGAAAAAGCATGTCCAGCAAGTCTGGAAAAACCACAGGGCCTTAGAAATTCTATAATGCATTATGATCAAGATGGCCAGATATTTACGTAAAAATAGGAAAACATCTACTAATTCGAAATAAGAAAGAACTGCCTGGATGAAGTATTGTCAATCACTGAATTCACTTGCCAAGAGATGTTGTCCAGGAGTAAGGAAGTGTTTTTAAAAAACATCTTTTGGGGCTAAGAAGCAGAAAATCGATGGTATTTCCCAAATGTGGTCAAACAAGCTCCTTCTGGAGCAGAACAAATCTTATTAAGCCAATCTGGCAAGCAGATGCTGCATCTCTCTTGTGGGCATGGACAAGGGTGGGGCGGAAATGAAAATCCCCACCCCTCTAAGAAAAGTCACCCCTGTGCAGCTCACCCTGCCCATGGGCCATGGACAGATGCCCAGATGGCCTCTGAAGTAGCCCAAATAGTGGTAGGCAGTTTGGAGAGCTCCCTGGACTGACCCTGTCCTGCCTTCACCAGAGCCTTCCCATCCCAATGATGAGTAGGATAGATATGTAGGGGCAGGAATCTTAACCAGAGAGACACCACCAACATGAGGTTGCACAGGAGTGAACCACCAGGAGAGAAGGGAGAAGAGCTTTTGGGTACAAATCCTGGTTGTTTTGCTGTAATCACCCCCAGACTCTGGATAGCAGCTCCTGGTTGTATAAATGGTAGCTGAACATAAATATGGCTGAACATAGTCATTAAAGAGAGTAGGAATATGTTGGGCAGCAGGGCGCAGTAGAGGAGGTACCGTCTGAAATTGTCCCTATCACACCATCCTCTCCCTCTCTCCACTGTCCCCTCCCCAGATCTTCTCATTTCTTCCCTCTGACTTCATCTCCCCCCACCCATTTCCATCTGCTCTCCTCCATGGATGAGTTCTGCTGTCGGCCGTGAAGTGATGCTGTCCTGCTGTACTTTCAAATCATCAATCTGGACTCATATTTCAATCTCTACTATGTTAACTGACATAGTCAAGTTTTCTAACTTTTTGATCAAACTTCAGTTTGTTTCCTAGGGAATAATCCATTTTCTTTAGATTTAAAACATTGTTACCCTACTGTTATTCATGGAATTTGGCTCTCTCTTTTCCTTAATCAAGTTTGTGATGGGCTCATCCATTTTACTGGCTATCTACAATTCTGGTTTGTTTTCTATTTTATCGATTTATTTTTCTGGGTTTTTTCCCATGGTTTCTCAAATTTAAATGTTCCTTTTTCCTCATGTTTAAAATTGATGTAAAGTTTCTTCATTTTAGATTTTTCTCCTTTAACAACAAAGGCATTTTAAGGCCATTAATTTTCCTCTGAGTATAGCTATAGCTGTGTGCTATAGGTTTGGGAATAAAGTATTCTGCTTTGATCAGTTTTGAATAGTTTATAATTTTAGTCTTGATTCCTCTTTGACCCAAAAATTATTTAAGAGCGATTTCTTAGTTTCTAGCACTTGGGATCTTTTATATTTTTAACTCTCTATATCTAGTTTTATTATGAGCAGAGAGGATGGCCTGTAAAACTTTTATTTTAGAATTATATGAATTCTTCTTTGTAGACAAGTACTTGGTCGATTTTGGAAATGCAAAGTGCTAACTTTTGATTTGAAGGAAATACATATTAAATTGATTTGTTCATTGCCTTATTCAATTCTTCTATGTGCTTATTTTTTTGTCTATGGGATCTTAATTCTGAAAAGGGTTTATTAAAATTCAATTATGGGGCATCTGGGTGACTCAGTTTGGTTAAATGTCTGTCGATCTCAGCCCAGATCTTGATCTCAGGGTCATGAGTTCAAGTGCCACACTGGGCCCAGCATGGAGCATACCAAAAACAAAAACAAAAAACAAAAAACAAAAAAACAACAACTATAAATGTAGAGTTTCATGAAACTCTCTTGCATTTCTGTAACATTTGTCTCATATATGTATCAGTTATATTGTTTGGTGCCTATACAATGACTATCATTGATTTTTCATTAATGTTATCTTTTACTATTACATACTACCTATTTTATCCTTGTTCATGCTTTTAACCTCATTCCAACTTATCTGGTCTTAATGTTGCCATACCTACTTTCTTCCTAATGTTTTCTTAACCCTTTGTTTCAACCTTTATCATTTTCTTTTAACTATCTTTCTTAAGAATAGCATTTTGCAATGTTTTATATTTAAACTAATCTTAGTGTTTCTGTAATTGAATAGGTAAATTAGCCACTTTCTATTTAGTGTAACCTTCAATATGCTAGTTTTACTTCTTCCGCCTTGCTTTATTTTTTACTGTGTATCAGCTATTACTACTTTGGCTTTTGACTTTCTTCATTTTGCAAGTATGATCATGCTACTACCTCTTTCCTTCTTCCCTTTGTTTATTTTGGAAGTCTACCATTCTTTTCCCTTTCACTAGTTGGTCCTGCTTCTCTCCCAACACTCATGATCAAAAGTATGTTTCTCTATCATATAAAAACAAGATGTCAATAGTTTACTGTGACAAGAGTTCCCATTTCTCTGATGCTCCTTCCCCACCCTGAGGAACTAAAGGCCTTATATACTACATTCACTCTTCTCCCCCCGCCAGAACCCCCACTTTTACTTTTATCACAACTCACTTCTCCAGTTTTACCCACCCCTGGATCTTGCTGAGATTATTTATCATTTTTTAATTTTTTCCCCTTGCCTCTTATTTTTTTTGCCAAAATCCTTATGTGGCCCCGGTGCCCCAGATTCCTGGTAATTCTATCATTGTTCATTTGGAGTTTACTATGTAGAGTGGACGTGTTACCTTTCATCACCATTCCTTTATTCTTCACCTTCCCTTATTTCATGGTCTTTGTTCTGATTCATTTAGTACTTGTTTAGATTCCTGTTTGAGTATTGAGTATTTTGTTCAAATACTATATGACAGAATATGGGGGACATGCTCTCTGACTCTGAACATCCACAAAGTTTCTCCCTTGCAAGTTAGTGACATTTTGGCCAGGGGAGTATCCCTGGGCCACAGACTTTCCCTCAGCTGTTTGTAGTCATTGTCCTTCCATTCTCTGGCTTCCAGGTGTTACAAATTACTGATGTCAATCTCATTCTTTTTCCTTTATAAATAGCATATTCTTTCTTTCTAAGAGATCATAAGATGTTCTCCAGTGGATTTCAGGAATTTTATTAAGTCAAGCCTAAATGTGTGTCTTGTCTCAGCAGACCTGCCTTTCAGTCTGCAAACTCAAGTTTTTCTTCAGCTCAGTAGCTTTTCTTCTAACATTTGGTTCTCCCTCCATCTTGTCCTTCTTCTGTCTCTGGAATGCCTGTTATCCACATACTCAGTCTCCTCGACCTCTGCTCCAAGTTGCTTGCTTCCTTCACAATTTTTACCATTTGTATTTTTGCTTTGCTTTAAGATACTTCCTCCATTTGATCTTCCAGGCCACCAATTCAGATCCCAACAGTAACCTTTCTTTTCTTCAATTCAAGAAATGACTTGAATTTCTTAGTTCAAAAATCATGTGTTTCATTTCAGAAAATCTTTGGGATTTTGAATCTTGAATCTCCATGTCTGTTTATATTATTCTTTTGTTGTGCCCAAGGCCACTTGCCAATTTTCATGAGCCAGCCCCTTGGAAACTTTGCCTTATTGTCTGACGTCATTCACTCATTCATCTAGAAGACATGTATGAGGAACTGTTAACATGTTACTCAGGACGCTGCTTGGCCAGGAAAGAATCAGCTTAGTTTCTGCCTTCAAGGAATTCATTTTATGGGAATTCATCTGGCCAGTAGTCTCACCTGAGGTGAAGAAGGGGGTAACAGCACAGATTGCCTGAACCATGGAAGTTCACAGTTTCATTATTTTGAGTGAATTATCTGGTTGGATTGGTCTTCAGTTTAGGAAAAGTATCAAGCATGACATTAAGGGTCCCAGGAAGATTTCTGTACCTCGTCTCTTATCCTCTATCTTGCCGTTACCTGATACCCAAACATTCCCAGCCATCCTTTCAGTTCAAGGCTTTGAACCTGTTAAAATGTGTTACCTGATACCCAAACATTCCCAGCCATCCTTTCAGTTCAAGGCTTTGAACCTGTTAAAATGTCAACAGCGCTGGGAAGGTAACACAGTAAGCATGATCAATCATTTGCATCTTAAGTTGTAGGAGTCATTTCTGAGAATAGGTTAGATAAAAAAGGAGGGGAAAGTACAAAGAGAAAAAAAAAAAAATGGGTAGCATACCTTGAAAGAGTCTTTGGCAATGGAGGAAATGCTAGGTGAGGCCAAGCTGGGTGAATGAGGTCTGAAGCCCCTTGTTTCATCAGGAAAGATGATGACACTGTTATATTTGGCTTGAAGAAAGAAAGGTAGCCGTAAATGCTGTCTGCTGTGTGGAGTAAGCATGTGGAAGAAGTCAGCTTACTCAGTAGTACTTCGGAGGATAGAGCAAGAGTAACTAAGTGGGACTGATAAGCAGGTAGACTTGGAATCCGTGGAGAAGAGCACATTTCTAGAATGGAAGTTGACTGAGAAGTAGTCCTGTGAGACCCTGAGTCCCCTGTTCTAACAGTGCAGGGACCAGGGCTAGAGGCCTGCTGGGAATGCTCGCTGTGGCCGGGGGTAGACCAGCTGACCAGCAAGCCTCTCTCTTCCAACATTAGTTTCACTGATACTCTGGCCCTGAATCCCTATGGAGGAATGGGAAGGAGGCATCACAGAAGTGGCAAAAAGTTAATAACATGGAGATCAAATGTAGTAAGAGCATACCACTCTTGCCTTTACAGCTTTTCCTACAGTTTGCCAAAATTTTCAACGTCCCTTTCCACACAAGATGCAGCCTGAGGTGCCAACATCACTCAACCATGCCTTGTCTTTGAACGGCTCTCCTCTATCACTCTCCCCTCTCAGGGAGTTCTTCTTTGGGTCAGTTTTCTTAAGATCTTCCCATTTGGAAACTCAAACCTTCATGGCCTGTATTTTTGGTTACATTAAACCCATGTGCCCCAGTTTGTTTGTGCTTCTTACATGAGTCCAAGCTTTGTTTCCTTGGGTCGTAAAGGTTGTGAGGGTCTGGGGACAACTATAATCTAAACTAGGTAGGAGTTGGCAGTTTCAGTGAGGGTGTGATTTCTACTCAATAAACCACATTCTCATTTGGCAACTTGAAAAGCATTCACTTTTTATGTGAGTTTTTTTTTTTTTTTTCCTTGCCTGGCTTTTCACACCTCTTGCCATTCAGAGAAGACAGAAGAACCCATAGGGAACACTTCTGTCCCTAATGAAACTAAAATTGCAAGGCCCCAAGGAGGGAGATGAGGGATTGCTGGAAAAGTGTTTGTTGCCCCCTATAAATTGATAAATAGGGGTCCTCAGCCCCCTCATACCGCTGATCAGGCTGCTGGAACAGAAGTAAAGGACGCCATAGCTCTTTGGAGAACATCTAGCCCAGCATGCACTTACTCCACCTGAACTCTGACCAATTCTGGAGAAATCTCACCTCCCCAGTGGTCAATGCAGCCCTCCTGCTTCTATAAGACTGGTAATGTGAAGTTGAAGGGAACCAGGAGGCTGTGAATAAAACTCATTTCTGAAGTGAATTCTGACTGAGCCTTCAAGGAAATAATCTGTAGGCATAGACCGAGGTCTTGGGGAGCCATTGTTATATGAGCTGCAGCCTTCAGTGAGACTCACCTGGGACAAGATTCCATCTTGATCTTCTCTCTTCCAGGACAACACGTGCTTGCCCCACCCTTGGTGTGTACCAAAGACACTCTACTTGTCTACTCTGGCTCCTGGGCTGCATATGAACTTGTCAGGGAGACTTATTTCCAGTCTTTTCGAACTGGTTCCATGATGGCATCTTTCCTGTCACTTCCAGGGAAGATGGATGATTGGGGGCTGGAGGAAACACACCGCAAGAAGTTCAGGAACCCTCAGGAAAGACCAGGGCAAGAGGGTAAGGGGTAGGGCATGCAGAACTGATCCAAGAGCTGCCTGCTGGGGGACAAGGAAAAGTGTGGTTGGCAGACATCCATGGGCCCTGAACTAGCAATACCAAAGTAAGGACCCTGTGCAGGGGACTGATCTCTACTCAGCTCCACCTGTCCCTGGAATGTGGGGCCCCCCAGCTCCTCCCCTGGTTGTTTGCTTTCCTTCTTCAGAGGGACCTCTGTGATCAAGTCCCCTCTTTGGCAGTTCTGAAACACCTGGCATGGTAGGAAGAGGGCCTTTGACGTCAGTAGGGAGATTGTCTACTCAGGTGTAGCTTATTTCCTCAATGTGAGGTTTTGTTTCTAAACCTGGGTAGGCTGCCTCACACCCCATCAATGAGTGTGTGATGTGTATGTGTGCATGCATGTGTGTATGGGGGAAAGTACACAAACCTGGGATTGACTGAAGGCGGGGGAGTGATGCTTGACCCCTCATACCACAAAGCCAAACAAAACATGTTTAGATTGCCCCCCCAAACTGGCCCAGCCCACCGGACCCCACAGCCCCATGAGATATGGGAGGGTCGCCTTTCTTAATATATAGACCTCAAGTCCTTTCTGTAGGCAGTGGTTAGGTCATGCCCTTCTTGCTCGGAGAGGATCCAGTGGTGAGTCCTCAGGACCCCTGTCAGCATAAGTGAGAAGGAGGAAAGGTCTGAAAATTTCCACAGAACCAGAAAGACAACATCTAGTATCAGGCTGTGCAGAAATTTCCTTGGAGATGGCAAAAGGGTTCCCCAGTCTGTGCCCTGTGTGTATAGGGAATTAAGGGAGTTTATTGAGGTTGAAAGGCAAATTGGCCCCCTGAGGAGACAACACTTAGATGATGCTTTAAAGGCAAGTGCTGGAGCGAATTTCTAATGAGAAGAGTAGCTGAGGGAGGACAGGGAAGCTCCTACTACAGGATCTCTGGCTCTGGCCCTTTAAAGGGAACCTGCTGATCAAACCAGGTGGGGGAACCATGGTAGCCAGAGCCAGTCTTCCTCAGGGAGTGTAGAAAGAATCTTCTGTCAGGAAGGCCAGAGTAAGAACAAGCTGCAGAAAGAACATATAGCCTTTCCTCTCCCTCTTCCTCCATGATACCCTTTCTCAACTGGAAGACGTGTGCCAGGCATAGGGGCAGGGAATGCAAAGTGAACCTACAGCAAGAAGATGGACAGGACAGCTCCAAGAAGTGAAGGGCTTTGGGATTAGGGATCAGTCCAACATCCAGAGTTGAGGACCAGAAACACCACCTAATTGGAAAGAAGCTTCTTCCTACATCCCGATGATCTAGATTCCTCCAGCCAGCCCTGTGGATTTCCTCCAGGAAGTCAGAAGGAACCCAGGTAAGAGGTCTTGCGGGGGAGACTTGAACCACAGAGACCCCTCACTCCCCGCAGCCAATGGACCATCTGACTTTTCAGAGGAAGAGAAAAAAAAAAGAAAGGCTGATATTTTTCTGTTTCTTCTGCTGCACTGTGGTGTCTGGGGAAGCTCATCCTAAAACAGGGAGCATTACTAAGAACTCCAAAGAGAATTTAGATTCTGGAAGCTTCTAGTTGGAAGAGCTTATCTTAAATATATACGGTTCTTAAATAGATACATTTTAATGTATCTTAA
Source organism: Mustela nigripes (assembly GCF_022355385.1). Classification (NCBI taxonomy): domain Eukaryota; kingdom Metazoa; phylum Chordata; class Mammalia; order Carnivora; family Mustelidae; genus Mustela; species Mustela nigripes. The sequence goes on from NC_081564.1 coordinate 64,076,055, forward strand.
TACGTTATATCTATCTATATCTCTATCATAATATCTAACCTTAAATAGATACATCTTAAATAGATCCAAATAAATAGATACAGTATCTTAAATAGATACAGTTCAAAGCCCTTTCCGTGTAGATAAGGAAGCCATGGTTTATCCAAAGACTTGTCCAGGTGATAAAAGAGCCTGGACATAAGTCCAGGGGTCCTAACTTACAGCTCTGAGCTCTTCTTGTTCACCTGGTGATGGAACCAACTTAATCCATCAGCCCTCAAATCCCCTTACCATGCTAGCTGTTCTCTGAGTCAATCTTCAAACTATTTGTCATCCCTTCCACAACTTTGTAACCCACAACTCTGACATCAGGATGGCTCCCAAGGCAGCACCATGTGGAGTTGACCTGTGGGAGGCTAATGCAGTGAATTTGAAAACTTTCTTCCTAGGGATCATTACCTGCTGCTTTCAAGGTGGAGGTACCTGGTCCAGGCATCTTCGCCTTTCCCCTCAGGTCCTGAACCCCTTCCTCAGACGTGCCAGTAGAACTAAACTATCTGAGCATCTACAAACATCTTAACCTACCAGCTTAACAACCTTTCTCTTCGGCGCCCCTCTCTTACACAGCCAACTTGGATTACTGTAGACAGATTCTGTGTAGCTACAGAGAGTAGATGTTTCTGGAACATTCCAGGATATTCAAGTTATCTGATCAGAGAACGACCTTTAATGGTATGTGATCTCCTTGGATAACCTTGTGTGATATGTGATCTCCTCCAAAACTGGCACCAAAGGATCTTTGGTGAACTTGCTGAGAAAAGGCTATCCCGTGAGGCTTGAAGTTCCTGTGGCCTGGTGTCTGCTGGAAAGCTACACCTTGGCCTTGATACATCCCTTCTCTCAAAGTGTACAGTGGCTACACCTTCCTTTAAGGCTAGAGGGTGGGATACTTTCAAGTGTACTTTCAAATGCTAACTCTACCTAATTAGTTTTGGTTGTCTGAGCAGTGGGTTAAGAAGGAGTCTGAGGCTGTTTGGGAACTTACTGGGAGAGACGGCTATCACTAATTAGCTATGTTCGCCATAGATAATCGAGAGGAAGGGGGCAGGGAAGAGGATGTAGGGAAAGGGAATATGGAAATATGCTACCAGAGAAGGAGCTGGTGTACAATGGCCCAGAACTTTCCTTGGCCTTTTATTGGGTGTCACAAATGTAATGATACACAAGTAGGTTTGGAGTGGGGTTTGGGGAAGACAACTCTTTTGGGGATGACAAATGGGTCTTAATAGTGGGTTCCAGATGCTCCGTATGTTGGACGTTGCAAGCGGTGTATGGATGGCATCGAACCACCTGCAAGAGACAGTAACATCTGTTCCAAACCTGAGAAAGACAGCTTACAGAAAGGATTTAAGCATGGGCCTGTCCAAGTAAAGAATGATTTTCAGTAAGATGGACTAGGTCAGTTTTCCTCTTCTGAACGATGTCATACATGGTTTGGTTTAGTTCCTTTCAAAGAAAATGGACTAGGTTTCAAAATTGTATTTGGCAGGTGGGACCCTCTACAAAATCTATTTTAACCCCTGGGATTTGAACAGTTGACTATTTCTGTATGTTTGACCTCAGAAGAGGCAGGAGTACGAGGGGACCCAATTCTCCCGGAGCCGCATTTCTGAGCAGATACTGTGCCTTGTAACTGGGCTTTCTTTCTGTGAGTCAGTGGGAAGAAAGGCGCTGGACCCCTGCCTTTAAAAACACAGGGTGGTGGCAGTCCTCAACAGCAGGGACCATGCCCCTGAAATGGCAGTGGGAAGCCACATGCATTGGGTTACTTAATAAGGCTCATCAGAGAAGGAGAGTCATGACTCTTACACCATGCAGGCAGGCCAAGGAGTTCCTCAGCCATTAAGTCTACCCATGGGCTACCAACGACAGAGCCTTTCCAACGATGGGCCACAGCGCACTCCAAGCTGGACCCACAGAGCCCTCACTGGCGTTCTAAGGAGCCAGGTGGGCCTGGTGGGCCCTAACTCCATGGGAGCAGGCACTCTGGCCATAAACAACATTACCTGTTCACTGCACCATGCCACACACTGTTTTCCAGGTGTGCCATGATGTTAGGGCGAGAGAAGTTCAAGGAAACCAAGGAATTAAGTTATAATGAACAAAATCACTCTTGGACTGTAGAACACCCAGCCCCACCTCCAAAGTGCTTAGGGATTAGTGGCCACACAGAACGGACCTTGTAATATGTAGTTCCCGTAGCCCATGGAGCAAGATCTCTGTCTTCAGTGGTCTGTTTTCTTCTGTCTCATTAACTGAGTTCTCCCAGCCACTCTTGCAGGATTCCTGGGTTTCTGGTTGGTCGGTCACAGATGGCCCAGCATTGTATCACCATCTGTAAACTCCCTTTCTTTTATCCAAGTGCCCCTGAAAATAATCAGCTCTTATCCTGTGAACTGCAAAACCCTACTCGACTCAGCCATTACCTTTGTCAACCAATGAAAGGCTCTCACCTTTATGTCAATATTTATCAAGGATTTAACGACAATGAGATGTATTATTCTTAAAAATAGCTCAGACCCTGAAATAGCCAATGACTGTTCCTTATACCATTCAGAAACTAAAGTGTGTAGTATAATTATTCCTCATTAATTTATTCAGCAAATACTTCTGAGTGCCTACAGAATACCAGGCTTATGCTGGGTGCTGGGGAAGCCAAGATAATGGGGTATAACCCGGGCTGCCAAGGGCCTCACCGTCCTGTGAAGGTGACAGACAAGAACACGTAATTGACACTTGGTGCGCTTAGAGTCAGTGCAGGCAGTTGTGCACTGGGACAGTGAGCCCTCCTGCTTGCTGCGGAGGGCCATGTGCCATCCGAGGGCAGTGGCCTCTCTGGAAAGGGATCTGACATGTGAGCCTGGCAAAATTGTTTTCCAGAGCCTTTTGCAAGCATTGCCTCATCTTCATAACCAGATGAGGAAGAAATAGAGGGTATCCCTCCAAAATATCCACCATCATTCTGTAGATTGAGTTTGCAAGGGCTGCCGATGGGGGTCTGTGTATTTCTTTCTGAGAGCCGTGCCTGGCAGTGAAAACAGCCTGCGGAAATGAGTGACTCTGGTTCCTGGCCAGAGTTACTGCCGCTTTCTTTTTTCCCCACCACACCAGTGGAATATTTATTTCTAGAACATTTGACAGATGTGTTCATGATAGTCTTGAAATCGCCTTTTCTCCATTAGGAAAGTCTTAAGAATCTGTCCCAAAGGTAGCCGTAAATGGCTAACATCCTTGCTTTAAGTATTTTCAAAAACGGGAAATTTGTGAATTTATTTCGTGTCCTTGGTAGCAGCTGTTACCACTTTTCCTTCTCAACTCTTGGCCCAGCATGTCGGGTGAGGCCACTTCAGTCATACCCACGGGAGAGCTGGGACCGACCCCATGTCAGACCCTCTTTGATGCCACCTCCAAAAAAGTGTTCAAGGGAAAGAAAAATACTTTTTGCTTTTGCTTTTTGCGGCTGGGACATCGACCCAAGGAACACACAGTAATATGGGCCATGCCCCCACTTTCCCGGGCCCGGAGCAGGGAGCCCATCTGGGAAGCTAACAGTGATGGGCCAGAGCATGAAAGGACAGCCAGGCCTCCTGCCATTTCCAGAGCCTCAAATCAGGTGTCAGGAGACCTGGGAGCAAGTCCCAGCTGTGCCATGATTCCTAAGCCGTGTGACTCAGTTGATTTCTCAGGACACAGGAGGTAGACTGTGATCTTGGAGTTCTGTGCAGTTCTCAGTCTAGGAGGCTAACGTCAGAATGTCGCTCTGCCCAGGGGTGGCTGGGGCAGCTGACACTCGGCGTGTGAGAAACGAGAAGCGACGGGCCAGCAGAGGTGCCCTTCCAGCTGGCAGAAGGGCGCTTGAGACTGGCGTTCCCTCAGAATATCCCGCCGGGTCGGACGATGAGTGCCACCCTCTCAGTCCCTGTCCCCGGCACAAAACCCATCTGCAGGGCTGTATGCGGGCAGGCTGATGTTCCAGGTGTCTCTGAAGCTCGGGATCAGGGAGGTCCTCCAGCCGAGGGAGTTACGGCCCAGTGCCCACTGCACAGGCAGGATCTAGGAAGCTTCAGAAACTATTCTGAACCTCAGTTTTCTAGTTCGTGCAGGTAGCAATGCCCAAGTGTAATTCCTATCCATGGTTCCAGGCAGCCGCTAGATCCTCAAGCTCCGGAGTACACCAGAGCCCTGAGCAGGAAGTGTTAAACCTGCGTACCTGAGGGACCATCACGACATGGGGTGAACACGGGATCGACATGGGGTGAACACTGGATCGCGCACTGCAGGGAAGCACCAAGATGACTGGATACCGTCATTCTCGGGCCCTGCCTTGAGAAACCCTGTCCCGAGGGATATGTGCCGTGCTCTCCCCATGTGTGGAAATCTGAAATAATAAAGGCCAGCAGAGAGCTTACTGTAGCTGATCATAGCCCCAGGAGGACCCTTACCTCTATAGATGGGGTACACTCAAACAGTAACATGCCCTGGGGGAATCTGGTTGAAATACAAGCTCCGATTCCGTCGGCCTGGCTGGAACCTGAGACTCTGCATTGGTGACACGCTCTCAGATGAGCCTGGTGCCCCCAGTCCCGGGGCCACATCTTGAGTGGGAAGAACCTGGGCCAGTGGGTCTCAGCCCAAGGTGCATGTCAGAGCCATCTTTTAAACATGATGGGCATTTAAAAACTTGTATGTTTTTAATTCGTCTGGGATAGGGTTCGGGCATCTTTTAACATACCCAGTGGTTCTAAGGTGCAGCCAGCATCGAGGACTCCCAGCACACACACTCCCTGCCCCAAACGGAGGACAGGGCACAGGCTGATGCACAGGAACGGCGGCCAACGAGGGTCCGCCATCCACACTGGCCAGGGCCAGCCAAGTAGGTCTTCGAGTAGTTCTCTGCTGGAGAAATAGGGCTCATCTTTCTCTTAACATGTATACGTGTCTGTGACAGTTTCTGGGGGGAAAGGAAGTGCAAGCTTTACCAGTAGCGAGGTGGTGGGGGATGGGGAAACTGGAGGCTTGACACAGACACAAATGCGATTCCCACCTGCTACTTCAGAGCTGCAGCTCCCGCCTTTCCAGCTTCTGCTTGTGACTTTTCCCCACTCCGCCTGCTTGGCTCTCAGCGGGTGCGCACCTGGGCAGGCACTAACCTGTCTTGCTCTGCCCCTGGCTAGGTGGCGGTAGGGAGCAGCCAGCCACAGCAAGCCCCAAGGCCCATGAGGGCTCAGAGGCCGGGCCCCCCAAGCCCAGGAGTGTGTTCCACATTGAGTGGTCGTCCATTCGGAGGAGGAGCAAAGGTGGGTGCTGCCTTCCCTTCGCTCCCAGGTCCTCAATTTACTCATCTCTAGATGGGGACAGTAGCAGTACCTACAGTACCTACTTCCTAGGGTGTTAGGGAGAGCCACAAGAGCCAGGCTCATTCTTATCACACCCAACCTCTGACCGTAGCCATGGCCTGGTTGGGGGGGCATGATGCTGGAACTGGGACAAGCAGCCAACTCAGGAGGTCTCTAATTTGACTGCATATTGGAATCACCTGTGTCCCATCCTTGGAGACACTAATCTAATTCATCTGAGGGGCAGCCTGGATAGGCATAAGGGTATTCCAAAGCCCCCCATGAGATTCTAATTTTTGTCAAACCACAAACCCACAAACCACTGGTCCACTTACAAGACTAGAGGTGAAATTTCTCGCCCACAGTGGTCAAGATGTCAAGGCCAAGGAAACAGCTGGAGAGCCATGGAAGGGAGGTGGCTCCCACAGGCCATGAGGGAGCCAAAATAAGCAAGGGGGGGAAGCGTGGCAGGAGTCGGGCAGAGGAGGGACGCACGAGGAGTCCTCCCCAGTCAGAGGCAAAAGTAGCCACGTGAAGAGCCAGGGCAGAGGAGCAATCTCATTCTGCCCCTTGAGTCTCAGAGAGGGGAACCGCCTCTCCCAGAGTCACACAGCCTGCAAGGGACAAGGTAAGGGAGGACCAGTGAGAGTCCTTTTCACAACACCCCATGCTTCCCAGAAGATGTGGCCCTGAATTCTTGCTCCAGCTCATCTAAACCTTGTTTCTCACCAAAAGTGGCCAACCCAGAGAAACGGGCCTGGGGGTGTAGGAAAACATCATACAAACATCCATGAGAGGACATGGAGACATCTAAGGGACCCTCTGGCCCAGGGGTTTGTATTTGTCAGAGGTCACCGGCAGGGCAAGAAGAAAGTGAGGCTTTCCTCAAAAGGTTAACAGTTTTTTAGAATGCCGATTCTAGAATCCCAGGCCTAAACTCCCAGTGGGATATGTGTGAGAGCACGACTGCTTGGGACACAGGAAGCTTCACACACAAGCAGCGGGTCCACTGGGGCGCCATGCATACTGGCTTCAGCATCTAGAGGGATCTTTGCTCTACACTTTCTTTCAAAGCTTCCAAAATTAATTTGTCCTGCATTGTGTAGCTTCCCAATCACACAGGTATTTGCAGCCCCTGTCTCTTCAAAAATGGGAGCGTAGTGCCGTCCTTCTAGTGCGTTGGTACTGTTAAACCTCATGAATGCTGTGGGAAGGCCCAATCCAGCCTAAAAATACCAGTTCAGAGCCCAGCCTGCCATCCTCACACATGACCACCAGAGGGAACCAAAGCACCAAGACCAAAACTTCCAAAGGTCTTTTAAGATGCCTAAAACCCTACTAAAATTGGTCATCTTTAAAAATAAATTATCTGGTAATAACAAAAATATGTTTATGGCAACTTTACAAGAGTTTTCTAGAATTACAAGAACATGCCAAAATCTGTTTCAAGGCATGACGTGGACATCATTTAATCCAGCCAGCAGTTGCTGCTAAAATACCAGAAATTCCCAGATATACATACAAAAAAAGAGACCACAGAGCCTGAGGTCATCCAGTTGGAGTCATAGATTCAAACCCAAACCTTACCTGGTTCAGGCAACTTAATACTTTAGGAGTATTTCTTTCTACACTTACAAGTTTGTGCAGGAAAGAACCCTAGATTTGGGGATCACGGCCAAGGCACTATTGCCTCATCTAAAAAATAGAGGGATTGAGCTAAATCAGAGGCTCCTAACTAAAGGTCAGTCAAGTCTCTGAATTCCCTAAATTCCTGTAAAATGTCCTGTTTACATGCAGATGTACATTTTTTACCCAAATGGGTTCTTGACCAGTAAAAAATCAAATGGGTCCTTCCGGCTGCAAGACACAGTAGTTCTGGGCTTCCTCAAGTGGAATAGGAAATACTGAATATATCAACTCAGCTGCAAGAAATTTGCTGCTAATGTGCCAGGTTAGAGGTGTCCTAATTGATTATGTGCTTTCCTTCAACTCCAGTGTTTGGAAAAGGCGACCACCAGGAGAAACAAACCAAAGATCCTTGTCCCTATCAGTATCGGAAGCCCACGGTCGAGCTGCTGGTGAGTCACGAGTGGCCCAATTCGGGCAGGGTCCTGAGCCACGGAGGCTGCGGCAGATTAGGGAGCAGACATCTGGAAAAGATGCCCTCTGACGTAGGCAGTTTTTTTGAATTCATATATCCAGAAACATTATTACCTGGGATAAAAGTGCCTGTTTTTCATAGTCTACTTTATAGAATTTCATAGTCCTTTGATTTGAATTAGTTATTATCTGTCTTCCCCTAAATCTAGCATTCAAGAATTTAGGAAACAAGCTGGTGCCAATTTTCAAACACAGAATCTTTACATGTTTAATTTTATGGACAGTTAAAATTTGAAGACGAGACATGCTGGTGGGGTGGGGGGAATGATTTCTTCTGGAAAGAATGTGGTATAAGGGTAGTCATAGTTGAAAGAAAAAGCCTAAAGATCTGTGGTTAAATATCAGTTCTACTGTTTGACCTTGACCTTGAAGTTCCACCCATGATCAAGCCCTCATCCTTAGGATGAGGATAAATACTGTCTCGTACTGCGGGGTTGTTGCCCGTAGTCAATGCAGTAACACATCAGACAAAATAAAAGTTATTCCTGTCTATGGAAACACAGAGATGATTCACTAAGTACCAAATGAAAACGTTAGCTCGGTCCCTGAGCAAGCGCAGATGTGGCTTCTAAGCGTGGGAAGCACAGGATGTGGGAGAGCTCCTTGTCTTGCCCCCGAACAGGATCTGGACACCATGGAGGACAGCGCTGAGATAAAGGTGGAAGCGAACACGTCCAAGACCTCCTGGATTCAGAGCCACATGGCTGCCAGCGGGAAGAGGGTCAGCAGAGCCCTCAGTTACATCACAGGGGAGATGAAGGAGTGCGGCGAGGGGCTTAAAGGTAGAGGTCCTGTGAGCGAAGCCCGTGACCCTGCTCCTAGAGTGTCACTTCCGACCGTCCCCCCAAGCACACGGTCCTTGGTAGATTACACTGAGGGAAAGGCCATGTCTGTGGGATGAGGGTGTTGTTGGGATGAGAGTGGTGTTGTCACCACAGACACACAGACTCTTGGCATGTGAGGACGGGTCAGCGTGCGAGCCCTCATTTCCAAACCAAGCGGCCGTGCTCTCACACGTATCCCACTGGGAGTTTAGGCCTGGGATTCTAGAATCGGCATTCTAAAAAAAAATTAAATTAAAAATGCCCGCCCTATGGATGGCTCTCGGGAGGACTAAGTCTTCTCTCTCACAAGCCTCCCAGAGCCCAGCCCACAGGTTAGACACCCTCTGTGCCGCAAGAGCATTTTCTGATGGTCTCCTTGAAAATTCTCGCAGGGCACAGCTAGCTCAGGGTACCTTATCCCCCCACTCCTTGAGAAAACCAACATTAAGACCACAACCAGCTGGCGATGGGTCTGAAGAGTTTTCTGGGCCTCACATGCCCTCTTGGGTTCTCGGCTTACCCCCCGCTGTGTGGCAGGGGCCGGGAGGGCATGGCGCCCTGCGAACCCACTTCAGAAGCGAAACTTCCCGCACCCCCCAGCCACCCACCGAGGTCCCGTGCAGGCCCGATGCACCCCAACATTGACTCCCTGCCCTGGCTGCCTTTCAGACAAATCCCCAGTGTTCCAGTTCCTCGACTGGGTCCTCCGGGGCACGTCCCAGGTGATGTTTGTGAACAACCCCCTCAGCGGCATCCTCATCGTGCTCGGCCTCTTCATCCAGAACCCCTGGTGGGCCATCTCGGGCTGCTTGGGCACTGTTGTGTCTACTTTAACAGCCCTCATCCTGAGCCAGGACAGGTAAGTTCTGGGACACCGAGCGCCCGGGAATGAGGTCAGAGGTCACTTCCTGCGGGGACCCCGTGCCACCTTCCCATCCCCTCACTGCTGTCCTCCGAGCTCAGAAACTCCTCAGACTACGGACACTCATAACTGACAACAGTCACTCCCTCATTACTCGGTAACAGCTCCACATGGCCCAGGGGAACCCGAAGGGTTGATGTCCTGCCTTCCCATTCCCAGGGGGGCCATCCGTGGGGAGGTGTGTGCAGACGAGCCCCAGTGGAGAACAATCTGGGTCAGAAGGGCAGTCAAGGAGACAGTACCCCCCCCCCCCGGAGGCCCTGGGAAGACCCCACTCCACCAGCCCTCCTCTGTCCCCCTAGGTCTGCCATCATGGCAGGACTCCATGGCTACAACGGGGTGCTGGTGGGGCTGTTGATGGCCGTGTTCTCAGACAAAGGCAGCTATTACTGGTGGCTTCTGCTCCCCGTCATCGTGATGTCCATGTCGTGGTAAGTTTGCTCCTGGGGCTGCCAACCTTCTCACCCCAGCTCCCTGTCTGTCTAAACTCAAATTTACGGGGGCGTTGGCTTAGCTGGCATATCAGAAACATCCATTGGAAATAATGAGTCATGTCCTACAGTGACAGCACTGTGCTAGGTGGTCTGTGGACAATATCTCCATACCCACCATCCTTCACTCTGCTTTTTTTTAAGATGTAAAAGGGTTTCTGGTCCTACTCAGCCAGAGCACAGAGAAAGGAACTGAGGCCCATATGTAGGTGAAGAGCCATACCATAGCCTCCTGTCAGTCTCTAGAAAACTTCTTCTTCCTTCTGCTGCCCCCTACCCAGCTTTCCCCCATCCTTGGGACCCCCTGACCTGCGCAAGACAGCCTCCTATGTAGACTGAAGGAGCACTGGGCAGAGCCCTCAGAGAGCCAGGGCTCGGCTCCCCTTCACCTCCAGAAATCAGCCATGGGGCGCTCTGGCCAGGAGGCTCGGTGCTCTCAGCTGCTCTGCAAACATTTGTTGACAGAAGGAAGGGGGGCTACTGTTCCACTCCCTGCCACTCCCTCACTCTCCTCATGCCTGAAAGTGGAGCTGTAGGACTTTTCAAGGAGCTTCTGTGGCTCTCTGCCTTAGGTCTTCCTCCAGAAAGCCCCAGAAAGCCCTCTTTCTGAAGCTGAGCCTGTCCACCCTATCAGTGCACCAGGCCCATGGAGGCCGGGGAAGACGTGCGCAGGGCGGGCCAGGCTCCAAGAACGTACCCGGCAGGCTGCTTTTCCTGAGGAAAGCGCTCCTGCTCGGCCTAGCGTCAGAGCTGGAGCTTCCTGAACAGTCTCCTGTGCTTCTGCCACAGCCCCATCCTCTCCAGTGCCCTGGGCACCGTCTTCAGCAAGTGGGACCTCCCGGTCTTCACGCTGCCCTTCAACATCGCCGTGACCCTATACCTGGCGGCCACCGGCCACTACAACCTCTTCTTCCCCACGATGCTGCTGCAGCCTGCGTCTTCCACGCCCAACATCACCTGGTCAGAGGTCCAAGTGCCCTTGGTAGGTGTCGGGAAAGGCAGAAGGACAGCATCTGTCCAAAGGCGACATTCAAGTGGCCTTTACGGGTCCTCCACGGGGAATGGCTATTAACAATCACACAGCGTAAGGGGCTCACGTGCAGTCTCTCTTCGGCCACCGTCCTTTTCCTTCCTCTCTATAAGAGCTAACAGGACTGTTTCTGGTCCCACAGGTCCTAGCACAGAGGCAGAAACCGAGGCCTGAGGTCACACAGCCAATCAGTGAAGTGCAGAGTCAAGTTCAGCACTCTGGCCCCCTGACGATTACACCTGGCTCCTTTCCTTCTTCCTTCTCAAAAAAGTCTTTCTGATGCTTTTCTCCCATTTTCTCCAGCTTATGCTACATATTTTCCATCCGCCTCACTGAATCATGAAAGACACACACCTCATACGACCACCTGTGGGCAAACGACATCTCTGTTGCCACCCCGAGTGAATTGCATTCCCTCTCTGAAGCATGGTGACACCATAAAGCACAGGTGTTTCTCCACGAAGAAACATCTAGATAGCAGAGCTTTTCACATGTTTTCAAGTATATTGTATGTAATGCTGGCCTACTGCATGTTAGCCAAGATAATTAACAAGACACATTTTCGCTGAGGTTCTCCTTGTTTTCCATTATACTAGACTACCCCCCCCCCCGGTTGGGGGCTTGCTCTGAAACTTTTCTTTTTTTAAGATCTTATTTATTTGTCAGAGATAGAGAGCGCAAGCAGGGGAAGCAGCAGGCAGAGCAGGCAGAGGGAGGAGCAGGCTCCTGGCTGAGCAAGGAGCCTGATGCAGGACCCGATCCCAGGACCCTGGGATCATGACCTTAGCTGAAGGCTTAACCACTGAGCCACCCAGGCATCCCTGGAACTTTCTTACTGTCATTTAACCACAAAGCCATTTGGGCTTGTTGAAAGAACTTTCAGAAATAACAAAGCGTCATTTCTCAAAGCATTTCATAGTAGACGACAGCATGGTAGAAAGGCCCTGCGTTTGCACTAAGAAACGTTATTTAGGAAAAGAAATAATCGCATTGGCCTCATCCTTGTTGATTTGTGTGTGTGTATGTGAGGACCTTCATGAACCAGAGGTGAGAAAATGTTGGCAATTTACTCGATAGGCTCCTGTTTCTTGGTACTTACTCTGTCGATCAGTTTTAAAGGCACGATCTCTTTAACTAGCTATGGGGCCATGGTGCTAGAGAAGTCAAGACGAGCACATTATACATTCTTTATGCCACATTTTCAATGAAAAATATATCCAGACATTTTGTAGAAATGAAAAACAATTAAGGAATCTTGAACAAATACTTTAGAACCCCAAAGGTCCAGGAAAGAAAAATTCGGTCTTTGGTGGTTGCCTTTTAAAAAGTAACTCTCTAGCCAATTAAATGGATTATGATAATGACTAATGTGTTTTATCTTTCTGATCACTCATGAGAGCCCTAAGTGTTAAGAAGTCAAGTTAATGTCGGAAGGAGGGTCTAAAACTCCCAACAGGGTCGAAGCCCCGTGAGTTCCTCTGCTTTCTGGCTCCCAGAGGGCTCCCTGGATGGTGTCACCAGCTGGTCTACACCACCCCACACCACGGGCTCTGTATTGAACTGTCCCACCTGCCGTCCACACCCGCATGGTAATGCCGGAGCCCCTACCTTGGTCTCCGTTCCTGGGGTCATGGGAGATTGCATCTGGAGGGCCCCTTAGGCCAACCCCAGGCTCCTGCAGTGTCTGCCTATCTCTGCACACCTCCAGGGGCAGCATCTCCCCGGAAGGCAATGGGCTGAGAGAAAAGCTGTCTCCCTGGAATACATGCACTCCCTGGCCCAGGACTCTGCTTCTTCTCAGCTCCCAGCCCAAGGGGCGAGACAAACCCGTGTGCCCTGCAAGGAGACCCCTCCCCTATGCGCCCTCTGAACTCAAGGGCCTTTGGCCAACCTTCCAAACCATGGGACCCAACCCCAGTTGCTGGGGAAGGCTGCCTGCCCAGGATCCTTTTCTCGAACTCGAGAGCACATGTGCAAGCGTCCGCTGGCCATGGACCCTGCCTCAGCCAGTACCTCACCTCCCCAGATAGGCCCCACTCCCCTGAGCTACATGGAGGCCTCACACAGCCAGGTATTCATCTGTTGGCCACCACTGCATTGGCTTATCAACCAGAAGAGCAGAGACCATGATCGTACCCCCTCGGGGACTCTCCTGTGTGGCCAGCTGCTCACCCAGGCCGGACTCACGTGACCACAGCCCAGACACCTTATTCTCAGAAACACGAACAACCACTTTTCATAGCATATTCAACCTTCTAGTCATAATTTTAGGTTGTTTTTTTTTTTTTAAAGTTACAAGAGAGTTTTTAAACACCAACTTGGATCAGGCATCTCTTAATTTTGTAATGGATAAGACCCTCATTTTAAGTTTCTAGTTTCTCTTCACTGGGGCTTCAGTATCTTACACTCATGTTTCTAAATATTTTAAGTTCAGTATCTTACAGTCAGGTTTCTAAATATTTTAAGTTTCCTCAATAAAGGAAACTTGACATCCTATAAACTCCTATTGCTTTAAGAACTCCAGATTAAAACACAAAAGCTTGTGTTCCATCTAGAGCCCATCTATCTGGATACAAGTATCTTGGAAATCTGTTGTAAAATGTTGGTGTAGAGGCTTTGGCACAACTCTTTTCCAGCCAAGGTTCCAGCTGTCTCTGGTCTCACCCTACAACCCCATGTGATCTTTGTCGCTGCAGCTTCTGAGAGCCATCCCTGTAGGCATCGGCCAGGTCTACGGCTGCGACAACCCCTGGACCGGAGGCATCTTCCTCATAGCACTGTTCATCTCGTCACCTCTCATTTGCTTGCATGCTGCCATCGGCTCCACCGTGGGGATGTTAGCAGGTTAGTGTCACCACTACCCCTTAATAAAGCCATAAGGTTGTTAATATCTGGAGTCAGCTCCAAGGCAACGGTGACACGTCTTCAATACCCATCCCCTCCCACCGCCCTGTGCTGATTCCTGCCAACTTTTGCTCCTTTCATTATATCCTGTTTCCCCACTTCGGGTGCCAGTGCCCTCATATTTCTCTGAGCAAAAGCCGCCCTCCAGCAAACAGAGAACAGAAAGTCTTTGGTGGTTAGCCATTTACACCTTAGTATAAATTTAAAGCCTAAGAGAAGTTAATCAATTCCAGGCATGTTTGTGTCTTACGTCATATCTTGATGGATGATACTCCAGTAGAGAACATTAAGATATCAGTGAAGAAGGAAAAGCCCTCTTTTTTTACAAGAACTTCTTTGGATCGCTTAGAAGCACTGCAGAGAGTCCTTATTCTGAAAGCTCTCTTCTACCCATAACAGCTTCACCACTAGCACTCATGTGGCCCAATGGCCGTTTGTTCCTTTTAGTTATTTTTTTCACTGAATAAGATCTTTTCTACAAATGCCTAAGAGAATGGCTGGTCCGGGCTTTGAGCTCTGTGTGGTTTTCAGGGCTGGCAGGTGAGCCCCATGAGATGCACCCCCCAAACGCAACACCAATGCCTGTCTTCTCTCATAGCCCTCACTATAGCAACGCCCTTGGACTCCATCTACTTCGGCCTGTGTGGCTTCAACAGCACGCTGGCCTGCATCGCCATCGGAGGCATGTTCTACGTCCTGACCTGGCAGACGCATGTCCTGGCCATCGCCTGCGGTAGGGACCACCACCACACCCCTCTGCACCTTGCACGCCCTACCCATGCCTGTCCCTGCTGGGAAAGCTGCCCTGAAAATTCTGTGGCTCCTCCAAAGATAAATGGGAGGATTGTTTGCTTGGTAAAAGGGTTTTATATAAAACGTTTTTTGAATGGTTGCTGAATGATTCACTCAGTAAAAATTATTTTCATGGAACACAAGTGCTCAGCCAGTATGAAGACCAAATTTTGAGATGGTGGTTGTTTGGTTGCTGTCCGTGAGCTGTCTCTGTGATGGCTGCTCTCCTGGCTGGTGACTGAAGCTAACCAACAGAGCAACACTTCCACAAATTAATCTTTATGTATAGAATTAGGCAATTTACATCAGTTATGGTAATTAACCTTAAGCACCCAAACACTGATCATGGGATCTTCAAATAATGCTTGTGTTTCAGGAATGCTGAAGGGTAGGGGTACTCAGTGACTCTCTAATAAAAGTCTGCTGTTGTTAATATCCTAGGGACAACTGGGATGTTTTCAGTTGAGAAACAGGCTTTAGAAGCAAAGCCCAATTCCACTGGTGCATTTTCACCTCTGACCAGTACCAGGCTCTTCCCAGCTGGCCAGCCTGGCCGTGCCCTCTGCAGGCGGAGCCCGGGAGACGAGGCAGTGGGCCTCCATGGTCTTCCTCATGCTTTCAGGGTGCTGCTCCTCCCTGGAAATCCATATTCTGTTAATGACTTGTGATGAAATATTCCAGCAGGGAGTTCTGGAATCCACGTGCTTTGGTCGTTGAGTACAATTTTCATCTATGGTTTATGCTGCTAAATGCTCCTTTGCTAGAATGCAAGGTGGTGGGACCCAAGAGAACCATAACGGCTCCATTCTGGCCCTTCCTAACAAAGTTCATCTGCCGTTTTTGCTGTGCTGACATTTGCCTGGAATTGAAGACATTTCAAAGCTGTCAAGTCACAGAATCCTAACTCAAGTTCCATTTTTTTTCGGAGAGATAGAATTTATGACCTCCATGTCTTGGCGGGGGGATGTGTGGACTGATCTCGAGACACCGCTCATCACTGGCCTGTTTCTTGGTTCTCTTCGCAGCACTGTTCGCGGCCTACCTGGGCGCTGCCCTCGCCAACGTGCTGTCTGTGGTGAGTCGACGTGGCCTGACAATGTGCCACAACACTCCCTGAAGCCAGTGCGAGACCCTCCTCCAGAAGCCCTTCCCCAGCTCTGCCCTCCCGTCTGAGATCACACGGCCTGCCTCGGCACCTGCCAGACAGGAGGAGCTCGGCTGTGGAAGTTTAAATGTCCACTGTTGGCCCATTCAGATTAGCTTTGGGCCAGGGGAGCTTCTCACAGAAGGACAATTGGATAAGCATTATCTCTTAAATTGAATTCTTTCTGTGGCCTCATCCTCTAGATCTAGTTTTAAATCTTTATTATTTAATTTTTGTGTGTGTGTATAGATCAAGTTCCCGACTAGCTTATGGGTCAGTGTATGTCTTTGTTCATCCCTTGGCAACTGAGTGCTGAGGGGGTCGTGAGGGTAGCCTTCAGGGAAGACAAGCATCCAAGCCCCA
This sequence comes from Mustela nigripes, assembly GCF_022355385.1. Lineage (NCBI taxonomy): Eukaryota > Metazoa > Chordata > Mammalia > Carnivora > Mustelidae > Mustela > Mustela nigripes. The sequence continues at coordinate 64,092,060 of NC_081564.1, forward strand.
GCCGTACCTGATAGAAGTCAGAGCTGGGGGCTATGAGCACGTGCAACCCTGTTTGTCTGAGGCCTGGTGTGCCGTGATGTCCAACTCGGGAGGAGCTGCCTGGCCAGCCCCAGCCCCCACATACCCTGGGTTAGGGCCCACAGCCTGGGGCAGAGGGCTCAGGGTTCAGCCCGCAGTCAATGCCTCCCCCTTTTGGATAAGGGTTCAAGGGCACATCTTATAAAAACAACCAGAAAAAGTCCCAGTAGTCCTGAAAGTGGGGAGGACGGTGGGCATTTGAGCCACACCTGTCTGAATCCCTTCTTCACCCTTAGTGAAACCGGGCAGGCTGAACTTCGCCTAGGAAGGAATTTTCTAAGCAAGAGAACTGGCCTTCTCTGATACCATCCTATGTCCCCTGGTGGACTCAATCCTCCTCTGGGCCCCGCCAGTTGTGTCCGCGCCTCTCCGGCCACACTGGGCACACAGCCGGGTGACGAGCGCGGTACCCTTCTCCGTCTTTGACCTTCCGCCGGCGCGCTCCTTCCGAGCCGAGGCCGGTCGTGTCCTCATCTTCATCTCTAGCACCTACTGCACTCCCGGCACAGAACAGGGCTCAGGAAATGCTGAATGAGCGGAACGCTGAGGGCGCCAGCCGTGGCCGTGGGGAGCGTGAGAGCTGGGGCTGAACAGTCGGCCGCCAGAAGCGCGCACGGTCACAAGCGCCCGGAGGACGGGCTCGGCGGCTCTGGGCGCCCCTGGCTCTCACATCCTCTGTGTGCCTGTCCTTACACCTGAGTGTCCAGCCAGTGACCTGGTGTCACGTGCCCTCCTTGGGCAAGGTCCTAAAGGGATGTCAAACCGGGGCTGTTGTTCCTGAACGCGGGCGCTTACGGGATGGCTGGCCCTTTCTTCTGTGTGGTGCTGAGACGTTAGAAGTTATGCTGCTCGATTCACGCTTTTTTTTTTAATCGAGATTATTTTCCGTGTGCCTATAATGTTTAAGACACTGTGCCGATCACTCTCCCGGATACGAAAAAGGGCAGGCTATTTACTCACTCTGAAGGAATTTCTAATCTCCTTGAGGAACGGGATATAAAAATGTTGAGTGACATTTCTGAGCCCCTTCAAGCCCTCCACAAATGTTCCTCTGTTCCTCTGCTTTCTGGCCAGCACACATATGCACGGCCTGTCTTCCACAGTGCCACCCTCTGCTGGACGGTCATGGCCACGTGCTGAGGGCTATTTATGGGGTCCTTAGTAGGCATGAGGTACCAACTCTCTGAATAGACATGGTTATCCCTACTTGACTTGAGGAAATAGGTCTCAGACCATTGAAATGCCTTTAACAAGGTGGTTGGAGCTGAGACATAGATCTGGGCCTGTTGGACTCTAGACCTTCATCCTTTCCCACTGTGGGGCTTCAGGGGGTGCCTCCCAAAACACACTGTGTAGTGTGAGCAGGGCTTTGGGGACACTCATTGGGTGTAATTCATTATGTCTGAGTGTTCTTAGGCCATTCTAGCTGCCATTGTTCTTCCCCAAGTCCCATCTGGGAGCGCCATCTTTGAACACACACATTGTAGGCACGCGGTATTACCTGAGGTCTTTACTGCTTATAATGAAGTGAGGTTGGGGGTCGGGGGAACATTATTTGTTCTGCCTCATAGCTGAGTCTGCAGGCTCCTTGTCAGCGAGCTCTCCACTCAAGTGATCTCAAGGAAGATTGGGGAAGCATAGCAAAAAGGCTCAGGGCATCTGAGGAATAAAAAATAGGTCAACACCATGAGAAGGGGAGCTGGGAGTGGGAGAGCTCTTGAGAAGAGAGATGGCTGCCCTCTGCTTCCAGCCCCTGGGACAAGGACGTCACGTCTCTGCCTTTTTCCAAATGTCTGTTCTATCTCCCTCTGTCTTTCTGCAGTGCAAACAGTCCCTAGTGACCACCCAGTACTGGTTGGTTCTCCAGTCTTTTCAGACCAGGTGCTCAGTCTGTCTTAGTTCAAATTCTCAAAAAAGGATCCAATATCCAGGCCATCTGCCTGTGGAAGCTGCCTTTGGGTCAAGTGACTTGCTCTAGTTTAATCAGCTGTGACCAAAGAGAAAAAGATCATGAACTACAAAATGGCTGCCAAAGCCACTCCTTCAAAGGGGCTATGAGAGAAGGCAGACAATGGTCATATTCCTAGAGTTGGAGTAATAGCCTGGCCAGACAGCCTAAGACAAAACAGGATTTCTCCATAAAGCCATATTATAAAAGGGTTCCAGTGGCTGCATTCTGAAGAATGCTCATCCACCTGTTGCAATCAGGTGGAGAGCACTGACATGTGTTTACACTGGCTAAGAATTAAGTATTCTTCCTACTATTGCCCACAAATCCTCCTGTCCTATACCTAGGGCTGTAGGGGGTTGGTAAAGGCTGATGAAACAGACACAAGCATGTGATATAACCAGGCTTCTCTTGTGTGACCCCCACCCCTTGCTCAGTTTGGACTGCCGCCATGCACCTGGCCCTTCTGCCTCTCCGCGCTCACCTTCCTGCTGCTGACGACCAACAACCCGGCCATCTACAAGCTTCCGCTCAGCAAAGTCACCTACCCGGAGGCCAACCGCATCTACTACCTATCCCAAGAGAAAAACAGAAGAGCATCAACCATAACAAAGTACCAGGCCTATGATGTCTCCTAGGCTGCCTTTTCCAAAACGTGTCACTGTACATTCAGCCTTCAGCAGGTTGTTCGGGTCCCCAAGCTGACGGCCATGCAACCACCCCTTCTGTCTGTTCTGTGATTTTCCCCTCAAGCAAGCCTACACCCTATTTGTTCCCCCACATAGAGATATACGTGTATAGCCACCATTTAGGGACCACTCAGTTCTAAGATGTACAATACTTATCAAAGATACAGTTAGTTTAGACTTCATACCCATAGCTCCCTCCAGAAGAGCTCCCTTTGATGGGACTTGCCCTCTTCTGCAAAATAAGTCACGTCCCTAAAGAGAACTCATCAAGAAGGAGACAGAGAGGAGCATGGGCCTCCAACTCAGGCATGTCACGGAGCCATGCATGGTACCAGGGAACATGCATCAGCCTGGAAGGTGATGGGATGGTTCTGCCCCAACTCTGCCTCTAGTGAGCTCCCGCCATCTTGAGTGAACACATCCCTGCTCTCAGCCTTGACTTCCTAGTTTCAGGACAGGGAGGGACTGTATCTCCCACCCCAGCAGTGTGGACTCTTCTCTCTCTCCCATAAACTGACAAAACCAGCATGACCATCAAGTTATTACTCTAAGTAATAGATGGAGGGCTTACCTGGAGAAGAGGCAAGAAAATGTTCATGTTCTGAGATTTGTTCCTGAGTCACGAGAAGACTTGGTGTTAGGAAATTAAATTCACTGGAAATGCCAACATGCCTTCCTTTGCATAGTAGAAATGTTTCTGGAAATGTCATAAGAGGAAACCTGATCTTTTTCAACATTCAAATCATGTTTTAAACAAATGTATCTTCTTTTGTAGTATTCACAGCATTCCCGTATTAAACGGTTAAGTTTGCAAGATGGTACTGGGTTTTCTTAAAATGGGGCTCACCTACCGTTTTCACACATCACCCATTTGAGGAGTTTTTCATGGTCAAGCAAGTGTCTGACAAAAGGTGAAGACAGGTTACAAATCATCAGAAGAGGGTCTGATTTGCTTGCAAAGGGAATTATACAGAAATGATGGTCATTGTGTTTTGTTTGAGTAAAAGTACGGGTTATTAACAACACACCTTACTTTTCAGGGAATAGCCTTTTAGTTTTGCATCTCCAAAAATTACAGGTGCAGCCCCTCTTGAATGGCCAGTAACTCCTGTTACTTAGTTACTCTGGTTACAGCTTTGAGCTCCTAACCCACGGGACCCCTCTGTGGGAAGCCACGTGGCTCAGCCCTCCCAACCCTCCTCCACAGGATGGGAATAATCCTCCCCCAGCTCCTCAGTAGGACACTCTCCCCCCATCTTACACTCTCAACTTAGCTTGATGGGGTGAGGACGTAAGATGCGGGAAGAAGGCAAGGGACAGGAGACACACCCTCTATAAATGCAGCTTTCAGGAAAGAATCACATTTGATTAAAATCCATTATTTGGAAAAAGCCAGTGTCTACATTTATGTTTTCTTCCCTCTGTCTGCCCTGAGGTCCCAGGCGTCTTCTGCCAGCCCAAGAGGGGCTGCCTCTTTCTCTACCAGATCAAATCTAGCCATTATGACTTCTCCAGGAAAACGGAACACTTCTTGCTGGAAGCAAATCCCCCACATGGGAAAGGGGAATGAGTCACACTCCGGAGGCTACCTTTGAGTTTGTGATCACACCTTGAGGCCAAGAAGGTCTCGGGCTGTATTTTAACGACCATGGAGTTGTGGCTCTCTGAAGATCAGGCGTCCAGGAATTTCCCCAGATGGCTATTCCTGCTCACAGCTCACTCAGCTGCCCCAGAACCCTTAAGTGATGACATCAAACCATTAAAATAGCACTTTTCTGTGCATTTTCCACCCAAGTGTTATAATCTGGGTTTATGAAGAGCAGGAAACCCTCCACACACATACCATTCTGCTTAGTGACCACTAATCAATCCCTTCAGTTGTTCTAAGGATTTCAATATCCTCATGTATACAGCAACTTGGGTTGGCCCAGGATAACAAGCAAGGTGGGAATAGACGGGATAAAAGAATTCAACCTGTGAAAATGTACGAAAGCCACAGGATTTCCAAAGTCTGCATCAGCACCTCTATTAGGCACCAACAGAGGACAGAGTTCCCTCAAGTTCCCAGGAGTCGGCTGTGCAAGCCACTGTGTCTCTCCCGCCACATCCAAGGCTTGAAATCAGCCGCGAGGGGTAGCATTTCCGCCACAGAAGTCAGTAAACTACATCTCTGAGCATCCCCTGACCCCCAGACAGCCGGCTTAACAGCACACCACCGCCAGGCCAGTGCAGCGGGAGGAAACACTATAGAGCTCCAGACCAGAGGCTCAGAAAACGGGGTACTCGATTCAGCAACATCACGTAGATGCCATTCCACACACAGGAGGCATCTGCCAGGACAGCAAGCATAGTCTCAGGCATTAAAAACAGCTCAGAAGATTGACCTGCTCTGAGTTCAACACTGAAAACACACCCCTTGGAAGCATCCATACAGAACAAATCCAGGAAATATTGCAAGAGACACATGAAGTGCAGGGAGGTTGAACACTGTGGTAATGCTTGTTGTTCCTTAGGACCAAAATAGAAGAAAGTACCCGTAACAGTCCAGAGTGGAATATTAAATGACGGGGGTGGACAAAAGAGGCAGGAGAGCCTTTAGGGTCCTCGGCTTGTATAGAAACTGACAAGTTTAAGAAATCCACAAGGAGGAACAGAAGGGTGATAAGAGCAACCACCATGAGAACAAAGTTAGAATTTTAATTTTGGGGGGCACCTGGGTGGCTCAGTGGGTTAAAGCCTCTGCCTTAGGCTCAGGTCATGATCCCAGGGTCCTGGGATCAAGTCCCTCATGGGGCTCTCTGCTCAGTGGGGAGCCTGCTTCCCTTCCTCTCTCTCTGCCTGCTTGTGATCTCTGTCAAATAAATAAACAAAATCTTTAAAAAAAAAAAAAAGGAATTTTAATTTTTGAACTAGAAGAAAATTCCATCTTTCCAGCGGAAAGCAGCAAAGGAGTGGGGGAAAGCCCCTCCCCCGCCAAAAAAAAAAAGATAGTAAGTACAAAAAAAATTTTTTAAGGTAGAAACTCATCATAATATAACAGTAATTGAATGCAAAAATGTTAACTATTAAATTAACCACTGGAAGACAGAGACCCTCGGTGGTGCTTTTGAGAAAAGACTACACGATTTGCTGTTCACAAGAAAAGCATTTAAAACAGGTGGCTCAGTGGGTTAAGCCGATGCCTTCAGCTCAGGTCATGATCTCAGGGTCCTGGGATCGAGTCCCGCACCGGGCTTTCTGCTCAGCAGGGAGCCTGCTTCCTCCTCTCTGTCTCTGCCTGCCTCTCTGCCTGCTTGTGATCTCTCTCTGTCAAATAAATAAATAAAATCTTTAAAAAAAAAAAAAATCTTTAGGGCGCCTGGGTGGCTCAGTGGGTTAAGCCGCTGCCTTCGGCTCAGGTCATGATCTCAGGGTCCTGGGATCGAGTCCCGCATCGGGCTCTCTGCTGAGCAGGGAGCCTGCTTCCTCCTCTCTCTCTGCCTTCCTCTCTGCCTACTTGTGATCTCTCTCTGTCGAATAAATAAATAAAATCTTTTAAAAAAAAAATCTTTAAAAAAAAACCCAATAAGATAAATAAATATATATGGACCAAAAGAAAGTTTAGGTCTTTGAAAAGTGAAATTTAATGGGTGCCTGGGTGGCTCAGTCAGTTAAGCGTCTGCCTTTGGCTCAGGTCATGATCCCAGGATCCTGGGATTGAACCCCGCATCGGGCTCCCCTGCTCAGTGGGGAGTCGGCTTCTCCCTCTGCCCCTCCCCTCTGCTCATGCTCTCTCTCACTCTCTCTCTCAAAATAAATAAAATCTTTTAAAAATTTTTATAAAGAAGCAAAATGAAATTTAAGGCCAAAAAGGTTTAAAACCAAAGAATGATATACATCATTAATAATCAGGAAAATGAAAACCAAAACCACAATGAGATATAATTTCTCCTGTCAGAATGGCTAGTATCAAAGCCAAAAAACACCAAGTGTTGGCAAGGACCTGGAGAAAAGGGAACCTTTGTTCTCTGTTGGCAGAAATGCAAACTGTGGAAAACAGAATGGAGGATCCCCCCAAAATGAAAAGCAGAACTTCCCTATGACCCAGCAATACCAATCCTGGGTATTTATCCAAAGAATACAAAAACACTAACTTGAAAAGATATCTGCACCCCCGTGTTCATTTCAACACTATTTACAAAGCTGAGACATAGAAACAAGTTAAGTGTCTACTGATAGATGAATGAATAAAGAAAATGTGGAATAGATATACAACAGGGTCATTTGTAACAACATGAATGGACCTCAAGGGCATTATGCTAAGTGAAATAAGTCAGACAGAGAAAGACAAATACCGTATGTTCTCATTTATATGTGGAATCCAAAAATAAATAAATGAATTTGTTAAAAAGAAAAAAAAGCAGGTTTATAGAGACAGATAACAAATTGGTGGTTGCCAGAGGGACAAGAGTACATACACGGGACAAGAGTACATAATTATCACAAACACATACATTACATAAACAATCAGTCTCTAATACATCAAGCAACAGTTGGCTAACTTTGGGGAGAAATAAACAAATCAATAATTGTAGCTTTTACCAAAACCTCAGAAACTGATACATCAAGAGAACAAAAAGGGAACAGAGATATCAGAGATACAAACAATAGAATTAGGAAGTGTGAGCTATTATATCCACACAGGATTCTAAACCCTCCCACACAACATCCCCCCTCCTCAGAAACCAAGCAGGGAACACACACTTTTCTCAAGTACCCCTAGAATATCAATAACATAGACCATGTATCATCATCACACTACAAAGCAAGTTTGGGACCATCACAAAATGCTGGTTGGAAGTTGGCTGGGGCAGGTTGGCTTGGAGAGCAGGTCCTCGGTATTCAGTCATGTTATGTGTACACACCCTCTGTGACCTAGAAATTCCCCTCCCAAGTGTGCCCGGTGCTCAGGGAAAGTAGGTCTTGGTTCCATGGTGGGCCGCCAGGCAGGCTCTTTGTCCCAGCATTCACCATGGCAGGAGAGCCTGAGAAGGCAGAGGCAAAGCGGAGTGGGACGTGCCCTGCAGCCCCCGCAGCAAGTGCGTGCCCAGGACCACAGAGCAGTGTGGACGGATCTTGACAACCTAGTGCTGGGCTAAAAATCAGACTGTGACATTTATGATCAATATCATTTACTTTAAGAATGCATGCCCACCCAACAAAATGTGCAGTTTGCAATTACTCATACAAACGAAAAAGAGAGAAGACCGTGGAGAATAAAAAGGAAAAGACACACATACGTTCATATTCACATGAATATGCCTTTCCTGGGCCGATGAGGATGACGAGCAAGGACAAAGCCCCGCCGGTAACTCAGCTCTGCCAGAAAAAAATTCTTAAGCAGCTGGGGCTTAGTGTGTGCTCTGCTCAGCTGGTCAGAGCCTCTGGCTGGCTGTGTCCCAGTGGCCCCAGACTTGGGGCGGGGTCTGACTGCAAAGCCCCCTAGTGCTCCATTCTGCCCGCGCCAACATTTAAAAGCATTCTGGCCACACCGTAACATTTAAAATATGTATTTTTATGTATTAAATATGATTTGTATGTATTAAAATAATCCTGTGCTTCACCTCCAGATTAGATGAACATTGCAATCCCCAGAGTAACCACAGTAATGTGCATGTTACGTATTTCTGCTTTTTGAATGTTTTAGAATCTCAGATAAAATGTGGAAAGAAAAGGAAATTGTGTTGTAGAAAATGAAAGCAGCAGAGTTGAGACTATCAGCTGGATTCACGAAGAGTGGGGAGCTTAGAGATAATAAAGTCACACAACCCACGCACCCCCAGTCATCAGACCTAATTGCTGAGTCCGCCAGGTTAGGTGTGGAAAGGTCCCAGCTCTGAAGTCAGACAGATCTGGCATGAACGCAGCCCTTCTCTGCTCCTTACTGGCTGGGGTCACTCCCTCACCTGCAGCTCATCACCCTTCAAATGAGCACGATGCCTGCCTAAGTGCAGTGTTGATGATGCACGAAGAACCCCTGAAATGTAACTGGTCCAACACAGGATCGGTGCGTGGCACTGGCAGGGAGCAAGGGGCTCACACTCTTACCCCCAGATTCCAGGCAGTCCCAGTGGCCAGAAATGCCCGGGACAGCCTGACATCATCTTGTAGGTTTTCTTTAAAATGTGAGTGTTCAGGCCAGATGGACCAGATCAGAACTTCTTCTTGTCATTAAGATGCTAAGGAGAGGAATGGCTGGACACGGGACATAGCTCGGGTGTGACCCAAGTGCGGGTGCACCAAGACATCCCCTCATTTCACCATGTGGACTGTCCTCCGTCCTTCCTCTCCTACCTCACGTGTTTTAGGAAAACTTCCTCAAGATGAACTGCCCGGAGATCCCATTTCCTTAATCCCTTAAGGTCACTACTATGGAGTGTAGGACACAGTTGGCCTCCACTTCGATTATACAGGTCTTTTCTCCAGTTAGACTGCAATTCCTATGAGGATAGTGGTTGTAATATACAGACCCACACATTTCTTACACACACACACACACACACATACTTATGTACATGCACACATACAACATACATGCACACACATATTCACACATACAGGCTCTCACCGGAGTACGTACACATATGCACACACACAGAGATGAACCCCCCTGTGTATCCACACACATGTATGCATTCATACAGAAATCACACATACATATGTATCCACATATAAGCACACCTACACACATACACACAGTTGTTGTGTGTGTTTTCTGAGAACTAGCCAATGATGGGCACCTAGAGGCCCCGGGGAAGTAATTGATTGAGTAAAGGCAACACCTCCTCTCCCCACTCAGTCTCTCTGCGAGCCCATTCACTCGTGCTGGCCAGATCTCGTGATCTGTTTCCGACATATAACCTCCTGCACATGTAATGATCCCACAGAATCTCAGGCAGGCCTGCTGCCTGGATCTTGCCTCCAAAACTTCCCAACATAGACTTCCTGAATTGTGTTTGGGGAAGGAACTCTTCAGAACAGACCCACCATCCAACACTAAGCATGGCATCATTTGATGGGTTACAACTTCGAGCCTCTACAGATGTCCTTTGCCACCATCCTTTTCTTACAGAGCGTCCATGGATTGGACCCAGATCTTGTAATGGTCTTAGGTCAGGCAGGTGGGTCGTAGACCAGTAGCCCTCCAATGTGGAGAATATATATATATATATATATATATATATATATATATATAG